>NC_072896.1:99453863-99756893 GCF_027943255.1 Anastrepha obliqua | reverse complement strand
CTTATGTTAACCATAAATTGTAAGGTTAGTGTTTTGACTATCTTTCCACTAAAATTTTTTTAAAGTAAAAATATTATTTTATTGCAATTTTTTTAATGAACCAACAATTTCATTACAACACTTTTTTACTAAAGTTGTTCTTATAAACTTGTTTTTAATGAAAAAATTTTCATTCAAACTTAATTTTTTACTGAAGTTATTTAAACAAATTTTTGTTTTTATTAATTTGTTTCTTAAGACAACAAAAAATTGTGAGGTAATTTGTTTTGGTTACATTTCCTCTAAACATTTTTTAAAGCGAACGCCTGATTCTAATAGAGTTTTAAATGCTCCAAAAACTTTCACTTCAAATACATTCTTGTCACGGAAGCTAACAAATTTTTTCGTTTATTTAATTTTTAGTTTTTTTTTTTTAATTTAATTTTGCTTCTTCAATCAAACAAAAATGGCAAAGTTAATTGTTTTTTTAACCTTTCATCAAAGTTTTTTTAAATCGAACATTTTTTTAAATACATTTTTTACGTAAATGAAATATTTTCGCTTACATTTTTTTAAATTTTACATATAAAAAATTTTGTATCGCTTAAACAATGGTTTTTTGATGAATTTTTCTTTTTCTGACACCCAAATATTGTGAAATTTATTTTTTTAGTAACCTTTACATTAGAGTTTATTTTTAAGCGGAAATTTTATTTGAATGGAATTTTTAAATTATCCAAATCTTTCGCTTAGAATACTATTTTTGACTTAAGCTAATAAAATGTTTCGTTCTGTACGTTTTTTATAATTAATTTCGGTTCCTGAGTCAACCAAAAATTGTCAAGTTAATTTTTTTTTGTAACTTTTCGACAATTTTTTTTTATCGAACATTTTTTACATGATCCAAAATTTCCGCTTACATTTTTTTTACTTAATCAGTTGTAAACAGTTTTTATTCACATAAAGAACTTGTGTTTTAATGAATTTTGCCTGTCCCATCAACTAAATATTGTAAGCTTAATTTTTTTAGTAACCTCTACACAAAATTTTTTTTTAAGAGAAAATTTTATATCACTGAAATTTTTTTAAATGAAGCAAAAGTTTTAGCTTCGAATACAAGTTTTTCAGTTAAGCTAATAAAATTTTTCGTTTTTTCTTTTTTTATAATTAATTTGGCTTCATCAATGGTAAATGGTAAAGTAATTTTTGCTTTGTAACCTTTCGATAAAATATTTTTTTTAATAGAACATTTTTTTAAAGAAAGTTTTTTACATGGGCAAAGCCTTTCGCTTTTTTCATTCAGTGGAAAAATTTAACAAAATAAATCGACTCAAATTTTATTTAAGCCTGATTGCTATAAAATGGAGTTCACTGTGTTTGCCTTTCCCTTGTACAATGGTTTTTACTTCTTCTTCTTCTACAAAACCATTACTAGTACTTGGTCATTTCCATTTTATTGTACATTGTTGCGTAACACTACTTGCACCATGTTGCAACGTTGCTAATTAAAACGCTGCGCTCTTGTGTCCTCTAGCATTGACGCGTAATGAAATTTATGTCAAATGGACGCAGGCAACGAAGCAGGCAACCAACTACGACGTCGGTTGTTGCTGGTGACGCACCAACGGAAATGCAAATTTATTATTTAAGAGTTGGCAACATAAAGAAAAAGTGCGCGTTATACAAAGTTCGTTATTGCAATAGCAGCAGCAGCAGAGGCAGTGGCAGCATCAACAGAAGTGACAGTCACACGTTGCCAATGTCAGAAAAGCGAGGGCTTAGCAATGTTGAAATAGCGCAATGCTCGGCAAAAAGTTGAAAGGGTGTGTGCGCTTGATACACAGTTGAGTTGATATTACTTAGAAATTGAACAAATATGTGAGGGAGTACATGAGTTTCTACTGCAGTTATCACTTTCGCACAGAGTAGTGATTCCAAAATGAGCTGCAGTTGAAGATTTAATCGATAAGGGCCAAACTATAGTTTTTTCACCAAGCATATTATTTAATGAGAGTGACGCATATGACCCATGTACCTCAGAAAGCGTAGCAGGAGACATCACTTTGATAGCAAATGAAGTGCAAATTTCACAGGTTGATTTGAGGGCAAATTTAAGAGGACCAGAAGTTGCGAATTCAGCAGCCGGTTTAGAAGCTATTGCACAACCTGAAGTACAACTGCTGTGGCTGGAAGATATTTTGCCTATTGGTCGAGAAATATCTATTGGAAAATCAGGTATCCAGGATATTCATCTAATTTCAGATGAACCAGTTGATATAAGCATCATAGAAATTTAAGAATATTTTGTTTCTAAAGATGTTATCGAACTCATGGTGAACAATTCAAATAATTATAATATGTCATCTTTTTAAATAAGACGCCGTCAGTGAAATATAGTCGGATGAAGCGTAGGAACGATATCGAAAGTACTGTTTAAAAAAAATTGTTGCACTTATTTTACTAATGGGTATTGACAATAACCCCATCCTTCGAACTTTATTGGAAAATGGGCGCTAATACAATGGGTCCCATTTTTTCATGAAATAACAAATTCTCATAAATTTTGCGCTGTTGACATTTCCAGGACACTCAAAGTAGTAATCAAAATTTGTTTTTAATTATTAAAAATCCATGATCACGAAATTTCGCTCTCTGTATATGCGAGGTGCGATCGTCGTCGATGAATCTCTAGTAAACCATCAAGGACGATGACGTAATTAGAAAAATTTTATCCCATCCAAATCTAGCAAAAATGGGATCAAAATATTTAAAATGTGTTCCATCAATAGTTACACTTAGTCTTATTTGCGTATATGAAGGCTTTGACAAGACAGGCTCAACCGTTGTAAAATTGTGCCAAACCCTTCTACATGAAGGAAGTCTAATAATAGCTGACAATTTTCGCGCGAGTCTTTGCTTAGCCAAATATCTAAAAGACCACCATACTGATTTGTATGGAACCCTTCATAAGACTGAAACTGGTTTCCCAAGAGAAGTTTTACTGAAAAAACTAAAGAGACAGGAAGTCATAGCTAAGCAGTTGGAGAGTTAAATATGTCACAGTCCTCAAGTTGCTCGAGAAGCGTGACGTGTTCATGATTTCTACCTGTTACGATAAAGTAAATGCATCTACATTTAACTGGCATAAATATAAAACTTAAGGCCTAAGATGACAGTTGACTACAATGGCTCTAAGAAAGGCATTGATGTGGCAGATCTCTTTTAGAAAAAGTATGACAAGGTACAAGAAACTCGCATATGTCTTCATTTTTCAGGCTTCTATTGTATATATTATAGTACTATAAACACATGCGTCGTATGTAATAACTTACACACAACTTACAAAACTCTTATTCTTGGCTCGGTGAATTAGCCAACAAAAGCCTCCCCCTGGGTCTCCGAAAAGGTCTTCTGTAAGAACAAAGATGGTGATCTAGTGACTGACATGCGTGCGTGCTTTAATTATAGAAATAACACTTCTCGAGTTTGTTCAATAGGAAGAACTACGCGTATCACAGAGAATGTGGAGATTCCGATACCCCAATCGTTGATGACGCGATTTTCGTTTCACCACTCGATCATAACGAGGTGATAATATCAATAGGTGGTTAAAGAACATCAAAGCCACGGGAGTCCACGGGCTGCAAGCTGAACTATTCAAACATGGCGGCGAGGAACTGGTAAGGTGCATGCATCAGCTCCTACGCAAAATATGGTCGAAAGAAAGCATGCGTGCAGATAAGAGTTTAAGTGTGCTCTGCCCCATCCATAAGAAGGGTGATACTGCAGGCTGTGCCAATTAGTGTGGGACTAGTCTCATAAATATCGTCTACAAGGTTTTAACGAGCGTATTGGCTGAAGTCCACCATCAACCAATTGATTGGACCTTATCAGTGCGGCTTTAGACGTAGAAAATCCACCATCATCAGATATTCACAATATGCCAAATTTTGGGAAAAGCCCATGAAAGGAGAATCGACGCACACCATCTTTTTGTAGACTTCAAAGCTGCGCTCGACAGTACGGAAAGGAGTCCGCGATGTCCGCGCTAATACGGCTAAGCAAAATGACGTTGCTCAATGCCATCGCAGCCGTTAGTTCTGTCAGTTCTGCCTTTTCCAACCTAGATAAAGAAACAAAGTGAATAGGTTCGGTGGCGAACGAGGACAAAACGAAGTAACTCCTGCCAGCAAACAAACAGTCGGCGCACTCGCGTATCGGTACTCCCGACACTGATGGCAGTTATGATCTCGTAATTTCATCACAGAATTTCAACCTTGTAGCTCATTTTACTCTTAAAGCTTATGCCGCACATGATAGAACTCGGGACAAAAGCGCATTAGTTTAAAATTTTGATTTGTCGTTGCTTTGCCTTACATCTTGACTATTTTGCCTCTATTTATTTTTGCTAATTTTCTATGACTCCAATATACTGTGCGGCACTAGCATCGTGCAATATTAGAACAGTAACAACTTCTACTTATTTTTGTCAACGCAAATTGTTGTTTTTGCGGTTTGTGCAAAAGAAAGTTGCAGCCTGAAAGTAGTGCTGGTATAGCAGACATAGTGGAGTCCACCAACGCAATGCGAGGCCGCAGCAAGTCAACACACCAAGCAAGCATTCATTTATTTCGGAGCTGGCAAGAGAGACACTGCGGCAAGTGGGTGAGAGGACAGCAAATAGCAGAACAATAGTGGAGATATACTTAAAAGTCCACTTTTCAACTTAGGTAAGTACGAGCGAAGCTGAAGAAAGCAAAAGCGTGCAAAACGGTTGCAGCATTTAATTGTGAATAGTTTTTAATTTTCATCGAGTACTTCATTGTTTCTGTTGCAAGCGCTATTGTTAGTAAATTGTTGTGTTTCTTAACGTTATTTGTTTGCTGCTGCAACTACTGCTGCTGCTCCTGTTGCTGTTGCTGCTCCAATGACCAACAGTGGTTTGAATAAAAGATGAAGCCCGGCAATGGAGGCGGATGGAAAAAACTGAGCTTGGCGGAAGGACTCACCGATTGTTTTTATGTAACAATACTTATACGATAATTTAGCGGTTGAGCAGGAAGCTGTGTACAGATACGCTTCTGATTTATGCAGCACCGCTAAAATCCTCCAAATCGCTTGCATTCGCTCTAAGCACTTAATGTGGCGACAGCAGACATTTTCGAAGCGTTTACTTTGGCTAGACGAAGGCAAATGGGCGACGTGTCTGCAGTGTGAGTAGGTGTAAAATAATTGTAAATTATAGTCAGCTACCAACGACCGGATAAAATGTAATCTAGAATTGCTGACTACATTGGTTTAACAGTAAAATTACTTGGCTGGCTACAGAAAAATTCAATAGCACCAAAACAAGTAATTTGTTGCTCTACGCAAATTTATATTGCTTGGCATAGTGCACAAAGGATGGTTAAAATAAATGGTAGACTATTTTTTTAAATTTAAAATAACAAGAATAAAAATTATAAAAAAAATAAAATTGAGCAAAACCAAGTTTTCAGTTATTATGGATTAAAGGATTGTTCCAATAAAAGTCTAAAAAGAAAAAACTTAAAATATAGAAAGAAATCAAATAATAAAAAATTAAAAATAAAATTCTCAAATAGAAACATTTTCAGTACATTATGACTTAGGGATGGTGGAAATATTTTCTGTTTTTAAACAACGAAAAAATTTAATTAACAAAAATTTCAATTTTCGGATTATTTTGATTTATTAAAAGTACAAAAAAATGTAATTAAGAAGATTATAAAAGTAAAAACTAAAAAAATCAAAAGTGCGCAATAACCTAAAAACTATTTTTTTTTTCAAAAAATTATAACTTCAAATAAAAGTCTCAGTGAAAACATAAGTTAAAAAAAATATAGTTCGGAAGTATCTTAAAATTCAGCATATTATGACTAAACGGTGCTTTAAATAAAATTAAAAAAAAAGTTCAGAAAATTTAAATTAAAAAACATGCACACTACAACAAAAATACGGATTTTCAATTCCAATGTTAAATCAGTTCTGCTCTACGTCTGTGAAACATTGCATCCCTCGGCGGAAATTGTACAGAAGCTTCATGTGTTCATGAACCTTTGCCTGAGACGCATTCTAAAGGGTGGTTACACTTCAAGAGCCGATGTTGAACGTGAACCACACCTAAACGTCAACGACACCGTTGGTCTTCTTTCTTTGGTCTGAGATAATTCGGCATATTAACGGCATAGAACCTCAATTATGCCTCAGCGTCATCGAAAATTTGAACCATCGGATAGAGGTGTACCGCCGAGGCCATTTGGCCAATATTTTGCTCCATACGTAATTGAGCCATACCAATATTATCATAATAAAGAGAAATGACAATAATTTTCTAAAAGAATTGTATTTATTCAAAATCAACACCGGCCCTCAAAACTTAACCGCCCTTTAGATAAGGAACTATTTGCATTTGGTGGTCTTTGGAGGTGAGCCGCCGAAGTCGCGGCGGCTATTTGGCCAATGTTTTATTTTAGGCGTAATTGATGCACACCAATATTATCATAATAAAGTGAAATGACAATAAGTTCTTAAAAAAATTGAATTTCATTTAAAATCAACACCGGCCCTTAAAACTTAACCACCCAGACAACTGGATGTCTTACACTGAATGGCACCGACGATGGTACCAAAAACCAATCGCAACTGAAGTAAGAGAACGTAAATAGAGATGGCTTGGCCATAACCTACGGAAAGGTGGCCCTGAAATCAGCAGACAAGCACTAGACTAGAATCACCAAGGACAGCGCCGAAAAGCCAGATTTAGGGGCTCTTGGTGACGCTGCATCAAAGCGGAATACAAAGCCGTGGACAAAACAATGGCCTGGCAGGAAGTCCAAAAAATATCCTGTAATAATACAAAATGGGAAAAATTTACTTTGGCCTTATGCTCCGCAATGGAGACTAAGGAATAATGATGATGTTTTCGACCACTAGAGCACTGTTACAACTTAAGACCCAAGTCGAGAAACGATACCGAGAACTCATTTAGTGAATAAATTAGATTCATTTGATAACTGAATTACAGTTAGACCTTTTTTCGGCCGCTAGAGTGAGTAGTTAGCATTCAGACTGAGCCTTCAGAGCTTTGGTGATCATTTGGTCTTATGATTTTATAACTGATTAATGTGCGATCGTTGTGTGAAAATGGATGTAGTGAATATTCCGCACTATCCTTGTACACATTATTGTACACATTATTTTCAGTAGGCGCATTTGGTGCCGCTTTTTCCGACAAAACTTATCTTCTCACGCTTTTCAACTTTTTCGCACATTTTTTAATTTTTTCGCCCAGCTCTGGCAACAAACATTAAGCGATTCAAAATATGCTTAAGATTTCTAACCAAAAATAATAATCAGTGCCCAAATAATTAACGGCAGAACAATATACTTGTATTTGGATCACCCTGTAAACGCATACAATTTTGATTTAGTTTGTTTTTTTTGTGATGCCAATATTGTCGTCGCAAAACGAAAAATTTCTTCATTAAAGGAAATCGTAAATAATTTCTTATCGCTAATAATTGCTCGCCATTCTATAGAAAACCAAAAATGATTGTAATAAAATGGAATGACAAATGTCGCGGCTGGCGGCTGCAGACGCAATGACCCCTGTTATTGTTTTAGCTCAGACGGCGCAATAAATAAAAGGCGATACTTAAATATTATAAGAATTCAGCGTTTGCAGCGAGTCACTGTACTTGTTTGCGATTATATGTAAGTAAATATAAAATGTCAGACTTGCGAAGTTATGCCAGATTTATTGTTTGCCATCGAGGAAGAGTGGAAGAGAAAGAGAAGCGCAAAGAAAATTGCGCACGCAATCGATTTTCGAAAACCGATTTCAATGATTAATGAAGCTGCACAAGATTTCAAACACAAATCTCGCCAACTGCAAGCATGAAAGGCAGTGCTGATTAGAAAAATTGCGCGCAAGCAAGCAGATTTAGCGTTGATAGTGGTTGATGGATATACATACATACATACATATAATAATATATTTCTGTGTGAGCATCTATGTGTGCATAATATCTTTGTTGTAATTTAAAAGCGCTTGATGCACCAAAGCGCAGCAGGATATTTAGTGCCAAGCGGCAATGGCTTTTAAGTGTATATATACTCGTACATATATATATGTGTTTATATGCACTTATACAGTGACTGTCACTCAAAATCGAGCAGCTAACTTTTTGCAGAGCTTGATTTTTCTGTTAATTTCTTTTAATAATACAGCACATATTGGAACCAAAGCGATGAAAATTGAGGTCCAAAACTTTACGGAAACTCTAAACAAAATCGACAAAGTTTCCCAAAAATTTAAAAAACTCTTATGAATTTTTGTATTTAGCAGAATTGCTTAAGAAGAAAATATTTTTTCAAGGAAACTTTTCACATTAATTTCTTTTATTTGTTTTTTTTTTTAATAATATTGAACTGCAAAAAAGTAGTTTGAAAAAACAAATTCAATACTCCATGAAGCAATAATTAAAGGTGATGTAAGTAGTTAATTTTCACCCTGTGTTAGCCATCTTGAAGCTACTTAATAAATCCGTGTTGTCCTCTTGGAAAAGCTACTTTTTATTTCAGAGCAAATTCTAAAGAAAAAGTACTCAAAAGCGTAGAAATTAAAACGTTTGCTGAAAAAGTTAGCAGGCAATACTGTTTTGCCTATTCCATTTTGCTTAGACTTTCGCATCTTTCAATTCTATTGAAAGTTCTGTGAAAATCATTGTGAAAATTACATTGCATTTGAAGTTTTAGGACTTTTGATAAATAGCTGCCACATAGCCACATTTAGGTAAGTCTTTTGTTGCAGATTATTAATCTGATTTTTTGCTAATAACTGCTTAAAATTTATATACACAGGTGTGATTAGAGCCCGTTGTTGCCACCAATACTTTGCGTTTCATCAAAAAAAAAAGAACCCAGTTTTAAATCACAGGCATTTATCCACGTAAGCATGATTTCTGTGACAAAAAATAACACTGACACTTAGTCTCTTTTGACCACAGACCACGTATATATAAATTTATCTTTTTTTAACACAGATTTTATACTTGTAACTTTGTAGGTAATCTCGTTAAATAATCAAATGTATGATTAGCGAACGTGACGAAATAAAAGTGGTTTTTCCTCGTTAAGAGTTTCCACTATTCTCAAGTTGTTTTATTTATTACTTCAATGTAGGTTTACAAGTGGCACATATAGATTCCAATCCGATGCATGGTCAAAATACATATCGCACCCTAAATACAAAAGGGTCACAACTCAAAATTTTCCACACTCGAGCTTGACTTGTTTACAGTAGCACAGAAAACAAACTATGTGACATATCACGCTGAAATTTGCCATGTAAGCTTATAACAGTCCTACCAAAAAACAAAAAATTTATTTTTGCCATATGTCACCTGCGGACCGTTTTATTGATAACGTCTCGTTCATATTTGAGCAGAAGTACATTTTGAGTTGTGACCCTTTTGTATTTAGGGTGCGATATATATAATATATGACACAAATCCATGGGAATAGTTAAGTTAAAAATATAAATAATTAAGTACCACTTATAAAATAACATAAAATTATTCTATGGCTTACAACGACCTTTTTAAATTTTTTACTACATTTTCAGAAAGGGGATAAACTTATGCCCTTTTTTCCCTTGCTTCCAAATTGCATCAATGGATTAAGTAGCATCCGAAATCAGTTGTCAAACTTTACTTCACCTTGTATAATTGAATCGTGTCAATACTCTATCGGATAGAGGACAAAAATTACGGCGAAAGAGAAAACATTTTTTGTAAACTGACATTTTTTTTAACGAAACTAAATATTTTTAATAAAAACAAAAAAATGTAATGGAAATACAAAAAAATTAAAGAAAATGTAAAAATTTTGACTGAAAAAAAGAAATTGCAGTGGATTATATATAAAGCGTGGTTAAATTTTAAGGGTCGATGTTGAATGTAAACCACATCTAAACTGCAAGTTTTCTCGCATTTCATTTGACACTCTTCAATTTCAGACTAATACAATTTGAACCATGGAAAGATACACAATCGAGAAAAGCGTTAAAGTTATTCAGGCTTATTATGAAAACGGGCGTTCAAATAAAAGAGCCTATCGCGCATTTCATCTTCAGTGATGAGGCACATTTTCACCTCAGTGGATTCGTCAATAAGCAGAATTGCCGCATTTGGGCGATTGTTAATCCAAGAGTGATTGCCGAAAAACCAATGCACCCACAAAGAGTGACTGTTTGGTGCGGTTTATGGGCCGGAGGCATCATTGGACCGTATTTTTTCCAAAATGAGGCCGGTCAGGCAGTTACTGTGAATAGTGTTCGCTATCGTGAGATGATAATGAACTTCTTATGCCCCGAATTGGGCTTGTCTTGTCCCACAGCTAACGAAACAATGGCTCTTTTGCGCGAAAAATTTGATGGCCGAATAATCTCACGACGCGGCGATGTCAATTGGCCGCCAAGATCATGTAATTTGACACCGTTGGACTTCTTTCTTTTGAGTTATTTGAAAGAAAAGGTATACGTGGATAAGCCAGCCACAATTCAAGCGCTAAGGGATAAGATAATTCGGCACATTAACGGCACAGGACTTCAATTATACCTCAGCGTCATCGAAAATTTGGACTATTGGATGGAGGTGTCCCGCCGAGGCCACGGCCATACCAATATTATCATAATAAAGAGAAATGACAATAGTTTTTTGGAAGAATTGTATTTTATTTAAAGTCAGCACCGGCCCTTAAAACTTAACCACCCTTTATTTGATATTCATACAAAAACATACAAAAAGTTTAATGAAATTTCTTAGTTGTGCGAATTGCTTAAGAACACAAATATTTTTCCGAGGACATTTTTTTAAACGAATTTCTTTTTTGTAATCTTTAGTGTTTTTATAAGATTTATATACAAATTTTTTAAGTGAACCAAAATTTTAAGGAGTTACTTAAGGAAATACTTTTAAATCAAGAAAAGTTAATAGAAATGAAAAAAAAAAATTTTTTAATTTAATAAAATTAAATTAAAAAAAGTTAATCGAAATGAAAAAACATTAAAAAAAACAAAAAAAAATTGGTTGAAGGAAAGAAATTGTACTGGTTTATGCAGGTGTATGCATAGAAAAATTTCGAACAGTTTAATAAAACTTTTTCGTTTTTAGAATTGCTTAAAAAATTTTTATTTATTTTTCGAGGAAATTTTTTTTAACCAATTTCTCTCTTTTTTTAATTTTTAATAAAAAAAACATTTATTTTACTAGAAACAAATTAAAACTCTTCCGAATGAGGACTCAGCGTAGTGTCTATCTCGTGCCAGAGTTGATGAGTGGTTTACAAGTTTCAGAGATGTGGGGACATAAATGCCAATGAGCATACGAGTCGCCCAAAATCAGTAATCACCGAAACCTCCATCGAAATTGTTCGCAAATTTATCAAAAATGAACCGAAATCATCGTTGAAATTCATGGAATTGGAGTTGAATATCTCTAAAACATGGATCTATCACATTTTAAATGATCATTTGGGCTTACAAAAAGGTCTGTGCACGTTTCATTCCGGACAAGTTAACTGAGGACCAAAAATTGCCTAGAATGCAACAATCGAAAGACTTCATTAATGAGTCGAGAAAGGACGAGAGCTTCATTTGCCACATTGTCACTGGTGCTGAAACGAGCTCTTTTCAACATGAAGTTGAAACTAAGCGTCACAGTGCCGAATGGGAGGCCCCAAACAAGACTCCACCCAAAAAATCTCGTTTGGAGAAGTCAAAAACCAAGTCTATTCTCATTTGTTTCTACGATTCCATGGAAATTGGGAAATTGTTCACAAGGAGTTCATCCCGATGAGCCAAACCATCAATGAAATTATCTATCCTGCAGTTTTGAAGCGCTTGTTGCATCGCTTTCGTCGAATTTGCACTGAATACCGCAAAGAAGGAAGCTATCGCTTATGATAAAAGCATGATAATGCTCCATCTTATCGATTCACTTTTGTGACTGATTTTTTGACTAGAAATTGCATTTTAACCATCAATCACTCAGCGTATTCGCCTGATTTGGCTCCTTGTGACTTCTACTTATTCGGAAAATGGCATTTATTCATGAAAGAAAAACGTTTTGCGCCCGTAGAGGTCATCTAAAAGGCTTGTACCGGCATCCTGAAGGATTTTCCGGTGAATGATTTGAAACACTCTTTTGAAAAGCTTATAGATCGCGCAAGCAATGTATCCAGACTAGAGGGGACTATTTTAAATAAATAAGCTCGAAGTTATCAGAACAAAGCTCCTGTCGTTTCTATTTTAGCTCAGTCTTGTTTATTTTGGACTTCATCTTGTATATTTCATATGCATCAGAAAATTTCGAGAAAAGTCATTTAATTTTTTGGTTGAAAGAATTGCTTAAGAACACAAATATTTTTCCAAATTAAATTAGTTTTTTTTTAATAATTTTCAAACGAAGAAAAATATTTTGTAAAATAAAATTAGTAAAACTCTGTCGAACGAGTATGCAGCGGTTTTATGAGACTTAAATGCACCTATTTTTTTACGTGAACTAAAAATTGAAAGAACTACGTAAGGGAAAGGATTCCTATTAAGCGTTTTTTTATAATAATAAAATGAAATATTTTTAAGTGTTACTAAAAAAGATGGCGGCCGCCGTAGCCGACTAGGTTGGTGCGTGACTACCATTCGGAATTCACAGAGAGAACGTAGGTTCGAATCTCGGTGAAAGCAAACTTAATAAAAACATTTTTCTAATAGCGTTCGCCCCTCGGCAGGCAATGGAAAACCTCCGAGTCTATTTCTGCCATGAAAAAGCTCCTCATAAAAACATCTGTCGTTCGGAGTCAGCTTGAAACTGTAGGTCACTCCATTTGTGAAACAACATCAAGACGCACGCCACAAATAGGAGAAAGAGCTCGGCCAAATACCCAAAAAGGTGTATGCGCAAAAACACAATAATAAAAAAAAAAAATTAAGAAGAGTTACTGAAAATGAGGAAAAATATACTGGTAGGACAAAATTAATAATCTACTTTTGTTTTTGAAAAACTGTTTTTATAAATGAAAAAAAGAAAAAACTGATTTCGAGTGATTGAAATCTTTATTTTAACCCTTATACGCTCCCCGGCTTGTCTCTTCGTAAACTGTAGCTGTCTAGTTCTCAAGTGTCAAATATGGACATATTTTCAGCCACTTGGAAAAACTATAAAATTGCCGATACGATGATTATTTTCCGCCACTTTGTAAGGGCGACACCTAAAAGACGATGGTGAATAATTCGTAAACGGTACCCTTTTTTTATTTTTTCTTTGACATTTGTCATGCAGACAGGTGTACAATTTTGCGCGATAGAACAACGCGTTAAAATTATTGTAATTCATAATGAAAATTGTTGATCTTTCAGAACAATATATCGCAAAATTTGTGAGTTTTTTTATGGAACTAATCATCCCAATGAGTCGATCATTCAAAGATTGGTGAACAAATTTCAAGAAGCTGGTTCTATCGAGTGTAGAAAAAGGACTAACAGACCAACAGAAACTGGACGTTCTGCTGAAAACATTGCAGCAGTAGCGCAAAGTGCTGCTGAAAAACCTTCAACATCGATATTTCAACGTTTCCAATAATTAGACGTTCATGAAAAGACTATTGGCGGATTCTTCCTGTAGATGACCTATGATGAACATTTAAATGAGGCAATTTTACACATATATAGTTTGTGTTAGAAGAAAATAACCGGGTTTTTTCTTGTAACTTGAAGAATATTTCGTTCTACTTTTTGCTGAGTAACAGTCTCACTCAAGAAATACGACGCCAATGCTAACTCAGGTTAGTGTCCCGTAAACACAACCAAACGAAAATGAGTGAGAAGTACGCGAAGCGTATTAGCATGCATTCGAAGTATTAAGCATGCATTCGAAAGGGCTGAAACTATTTTACGCCGCGGCTGCAAAAGTAATTAAAAAATCAAAAAAGTTTGTTTTGATGTGAATTCAGCGGTATGAGGTGTGCAGAAATGTTGATGACTTTTCCGAGCACGGAAGCGAGTGACGACAGAAAAGCAGGATAAAGTGATCGTCCAACTGCTTTTCTTTGTGACTACGTCAAGGACGCCAAGAAAGTTCGTTGGACTCCTCGCCATTCAATTTCCAAACTCGTAGCTGCGCTTGCCGATCACTGGATGATCAGCACACTGGCGGAAAAGCTAGGGTTACCATTTAACCCCCATCGCAGAAGCTGTGGGGACCTTTCAGAGAAGGAGACTGTTGAGCCCTTTCTCTGTAAATATCCGGGCTTGGCAGCTAGAAAACTAAGGTCACTGGGAGTTCCTTTCTTCGACAGCCTGGGGCTGTGCGCTAACCTAAAACCAATCAATCTTCTCCATTATATCAACAGCTCTGGTTGACTGTAGATATCTGCCTGTTGGAGGTGCCATAATGGTATCGAAACGGCGCTTTAGTGCTACTTGACGAGTGTCAGACTGGCACTTCAACCATTTCACCTACCTACGCCTACGCTGATCATGCTCAGTTCTTGTTAAAAAGGGAATAGATGTGAGTATCAACACCAATGAACGACGACTGAAACAGGCAAACATATCCTATCGTCCCACATCGTCAAAACCACTGCTCTCAGAAAAACACATTGAGAAACAACAAAACAGGAAAATGGCGTCACAGTATTGGACTGACCTTCCCAGTCCCCAGTTGCCAACCCCATTGAAAATGTGTGGGGAACTGTGAAAACGCATCTTGCCGGAAAACCAGTCCATGATTTAAAGCAACTCGTGCGTCAAGTTCACAAAATCTAGTTCTGTTTGTCGACGAGCTATGCAGAAAAGCTGGTTTAAAGCATGAAGACGGTGTCAGGCTATACTCGACAACGATGAAGACTGCACGGTTTATTGAGTAATGGCGACTCGTAGTTTTGTACATACTTTCATGTAAAAAGAAAGTGAATTATATATCTTTTATACTTCATGAATAATCGCGGTCACGTTTTTTTTTTAGTAAAAAATAGTGAAAACTAAAAGTGTCTAAATAAAGTACAAGCTTCATTTAAAAAAACATCTAGGCACGTCTTTTGAAAGACTCTTCATATTTGATGCACAACAAAAACATTTTTTGGATTTTTTTAGAATTTTTCGAAGCCTACAGCTTTGCAGACCATTGAATTTGAAAACGTCGAGCCAAGGAGAACCAGAAGATTTGGTGGCTCCTAAAACACTCAGGCTAAAGAGCCCATTGTATTTAAAGCTCTGGAAAAGGGGTAGATAGTCAAGGATGGAGGGAGAAAAGTATCAGAGAAAGAGATAGGAAAGAATAGAGACAGAGATATAGATAGTTAGTCCTGTGAGAATTTTCCAGATGCTTTGGCAAATCTGTAAATATCCTCCAGTTTTAGGGAACGAATATTACTCATTCTCATGACATCGGAACCCAATACTCGTAGCCTTGTTCTGGCAAAGGCAGGACACTCACAGAGAAAGTGCTCAGTGCTATCCGCCTTCTCCAAGCATGACAGGCATACCGGGTTCTCGATGATTCCAATGATGGTCATATGCTGACCCCATGGGCTGTGTCCTGTAATGATGCCGACCATCAACCGAATATTTTTCCTTCTAAGTTTTAGTAGAAGGTTTGACAGTTTTCTGTTCGGACTTGTCACAAAACACTTTGCAGTTCTGCAGCGTTCTAGACCGGACCATCGCTCTTTATGTAGATTGCCTACATAATCGCTGATCCAATTCTTGATTCCTGCGGGACTGTTTCCGATTATTGGCTCTGGCCCCTGTGAGGGCACCGCTGATCCACGGTTGGCCACTTCGTCGGCAATTTCGTTTCCTTGATCACCGGAGTGTCCCGGAACCCATATAAGTACAAGCCTGTTTTGTCTTGCGACAGAATTAAGCTTCTTCTTACATTCTTGAACAATCTTTCAGGTTTGCTTCGCGTTATCCAGGGCCTTCAGTGCAGCCTGACTGTCACTGAAAACTCCAATCTGTCTGCCGCTTCATCTTCTTTTGATTATCCATTCGGCTACTTTTAGGATGGCAAAAACTTCTGTTTGGAAAACAGTTGCCATTGCCCCCATAGCATAGTGATACTTATTACTATCGTTTAAGTACCATTCGGCTCCAGACCCTATTTCAGTCTTGGACCCATCGGTAAAGAAAATATCCGTCAAACCTCCCTGCATGCCTCCTGGATTGCTCCATTGCTCACGCAATGGAAATCTGACATCAAATTTCCTTCCGAATGAAACTGTGGGTATCAGGTCATCTTTAGGTGCCAAAAACAGTGGATACTGCTCCGACAGCAACTTAAAGATTTCTCTGTGTCCCGAAGTTCCATCTTCGTGCCAGAAACCATATGTATGGAGTCTACACATTGCTTTTATTGCTTCCTGTTGTATCTTAAGATCCAGGGGGAGCAAATCAAGCATAGCATTTAGAGCATCGCCGGAGGTTGTACGCACGGCACCCGTAATACATAAACATACACTTCTTTGTGGCCTGTTTAGTTCCCGGAGTGTGGACCTAACCACCAGATCACGGAGGCGTAAGCGATGATTGGTCTGATAAGTGCTGTGTACTATATCCATAGGACCACAGCAGGTTTCAGACCCCAGGTTTTGCCAAAGGCTCTACGGCATTGCTGAAAAATCTTCAATGCACGATTCACCTTCAGTGAAATGTGTGTCTCCAAAGTCAGCTTCATTACATTTTAATATAAAATGGTGCAAGTTCGAAGTCACATCTTTTAAAAACTTAAAAGTTTGAATAATTTCGTAAATGCGCTTGACTCACTGCTATAAGTCGCACAAATTCTGAGCCGTTAATAGCAGCACTTTCTAATCTGAATAATATTATATTAAAAGTGTATAGTCTACAAGGATGCATACCCAGAAAAATTATAAAAAAGTCCAATTTGTATCATTTTTGAAATTTTTATGATTTGCACTTTTTGTTTTTATTTTTTTATTATAATAAGTTTGTTACTTTGAGTTATAAAATTTTTCCGATAACATGAATCACACTTTCATTAAAATAATAAAAAAATAAAGCAAGAAAAAAATTTACGATTTTTATTGACAGTCACTGTATATACATACATACATGCAAGTATACGTACTTGTGCCAAAAGTTTGCTTGCGCGCTATGCAATTGAGTGGAATGATGAAATCATCCTTCAAAATAAATTGATGAAAGAATTGTCGTCCTGCATTCGAGAGTAGTCAAGTGTACAAATTGCAGTACTTTTGCAACCATAGCAGCCATATCCTCAGCAACGCTGCTATCCAGCATCATGTCAGAGGACGGGCACGCGTTTCATTATGCAGCCTTGCACTGACTGCTGCGAGTGGTAGCCGTTTTTTTTTCCGTAAGCGAAGACGGACAAAATATTTTGTGAAGCCAGTAATGCGTAAAGTGCTTTGAAATACGGCTAAAATGAGTTTGAGTTAAAGAACTATGCTTAGTCATTTTTAAATTCATCGCGTCCAAAAGAATGTGGAAGACTCACTAACAGTTTTGTTGTACAGTTCGTAACTAAAAAAAAATTTTAACAGCTGGGGAATAATTTGCCACCTTTACGTGCTATTTTTCTTTTCATCGAGAAATTCAGCAAACAAATATACTAAAACTTTTCGACGACAATTTGAGTAATTGATTATTTGAGATTTTGTGAAAGCATTGACATTTATTCAAATTAATTGGACTTGTTCATTTAAATGAGCAAATTTGGCGGAAATAAATTAGCAGGTTGTAAAAAAGTTAGTAAGGAGCCCAAATTCAAATATTCACCAAGAGGATGAGCACCTAATTTTCACATGGGACGAATGTATCGGTGAAGTAAACACAGTTATACGCAATAAACAAAAAACGAAGTCAAATATATATGTCAAGAGACGGCTTGGTGCCCAAGAAATGTCTCGTCGTCTGGTACCTCTAAATCTATATAATTAAAAAATAAAACGAAAAATAAATAAATAAATTCACATCAAAGAAAATCTTCCTCATACCGCACAATAAATTCAGTTTTTTTTTTGCTTAGCAGAGTTCAGAAGAGAAAGCCACTCTTGTTGAAAAAGAGAACTCTATAAATCTGTATCTTGCATTGTATGCAAACTGTATTGTGCTTACGGTCCGGATCCTGGATTAGATGATTATAATTTTTGTTCTGTCGTTTCATCGTTTGAAGTGAAAGCTGCATCACACTCTGAAAATTGGTGAACTTGACCATCCCGTTAGCTCTGTTTTGATTACTTACGAAGTAAAAATTTTATAAAAAATATTTTCGTATCACCTGAGTAAGGCTGAATGTACACAGAAGCTCGTTGTATGGGGGATAAACGGTTAAACGCAAAAAGACCTAATTTCGTCAGTTGAGGAATGAATTTGGAACATGTGAGAAACTGACAATGCTCACGGCGTTGTCACAGGTCACTGTATATTGCGTAGTCACCCAAAGAATTGGGATATAGTCTACTGATTCCTGTCATTTCAGCGACCAGTTTCCGGAGTTTCCACCACACCAATTTCTTCAATGTGACGCTATAGTGGCAAAAAGGTTGAGACATATAGGCCGAATGCGTCCGGAAGAAAGGCACATACGCGCAGCCCAACCCATCTCTATTTTAGATTTATTAAGGAAACTGGGCTTGGTTCATTCATTCATTCCAGTGTCAAACTTTTGTTAAATTTTGTATGAAACAAACAAAGGTTAGGCTAGGTTGACCTGGCTGGCTGAAAGCCATCCCATAGACCTATTGATCCTTAGTGTTACCAGATGGAGCTAGACCCTTACGTTTCTTTGTAGTCGACATCTTTTAATACGTCTGCGTCTTTTGCGAATCTAACTAAACTTTGAAGCTCTATCCCCAAGCGGTTTTCTAACTTCTCATAGAGTAAAGGTCCTAAGCATTTTAATTTGGTTCTAGCTGACGCAGGACAGGAACGTAGAAGGTGTTCTAGCGTTTCCCTCTCTTCTAGTTCATTGCAAAATCTGCAGATATCGTTGTTTGTGATGCCTATCTTGTATTCGTGGCCTGTCAGCATACCTACGATAGTTCTGCTTTCTTTTCTAGACAGAGCTAGTACGAATCGGACGTATTTATCTGCACTCTGTGTACACATGATTTTCGCGGCTCTGCAAGTGGCTAGATTATTCTACCTCCTATCCATCCATATTTTCATGGCCGCAGCGATGTCTTTGTATACCGTATATAAAGGTTTCAGTATGTCGTTTTCTTGTACGAATTGTCTGTAAACAGCGCTTTTGGCAATCTCATCTACAATATCGTTTTCTGCAATGCCCTTATGCCCGGGTACCCAATAGATATGCAACCGTGTGTCTGCGGCTAATCTCTCTATGGCTTCCCTGCTTTTTAGAACATTTTTAGTTGAAATTTCATATGAGTTTATTGCCTTTATCGCAGCTTGGCTGTCAACGTATATATTTATTTTGGAGTTGCTTGATGTCTTTGCGATTGCTATCTCAGCAGCCTTTCCTACCGCAAAGACTTCTGCTTGAAAGATGCTACAGTGGTCAGGAAGCTTAAATGGCTGCCTCATGCCTAGATCTGCGCAATAGATCCCTGCCCCTACTTTGCCTACCATTTTCGAGCCATCGGTAAATATATTAAGAGTATTTGGGTTAGGTTTCATTCCTTTTTTCCACCCCTCTTCTTCTATTGTTGTTCGAAATTTCTTCACCCAATTGTATTTCGGAGTCATATAGTCCGTTTGGACCCTATAACTAATGCCTATTGAGCTATGTCCGAATGTTTTACAGGTAAATTCGCCTGTCGCGCTGAGTCTTACGGTGGATTTAGCTGCTAGGCATTCCGCCGCAATGTCAATCGGTGACAAGTTGAGTATTCTTTCAAGCGCTGCTACAACAAACAAAACCTAGTTTTGTTTTCGATATGTACATCTAAGGGCCGTTATTTAACGACATAATAACCAGCTCAAATAGGCTAAGATTTCTAAACTTATTGGAAGCTTTGGTCCACAATCGATTCAATAGATGGAGAACGTTTTACTAAGTGTACCAAGCGCAAAAATGTATGCCTGCGATTTCGTTCCAACTTTACCTAATTATTGTTATTCTTAATATGAGGAGGCTTAGCACTATAAGCTAAAATATACAGAGCATTTCTCTGAGTTTCCGTAACCTCAATAAATTTTATTATTTTTCCTATTTTATTCAGTTTTATTTCCTTTCTTTCTTAGTATTGTGCGAAGTTACAGGTATTCAATTTTGAATTTGTATTCCTCAGAATCACAAACTTTTTCTCCATAATAATTGGTGCGTACACTTCTGCTAGGTGTTTGGCCGAGCTCCTCCTCCTATTTGTGGTGTGTGTCTTGATTTTGTTCCACAAATGGAGTGACCTATAGTTTTAGGTCGACTCCGAACGGTAAATGGTTTTTTATGAGGACCTTTTTTCATGGCAGAAATACAATCGGAGGTTTTCCATTGACCGCTATTAGACAAAACTTTTCCTATAATTTTGCTGTTTTATGCACGGAGATCCGTGCCAAGCCATTCAGCTACGGCGGCCGCATTGAGTATTGAAAATTACCAACCTCATAAGAAATGTTCCGTATATTCGGATAAAAGCAATTTTTACAAAATATTTTTTTTTTTGCAAAAATTGTTATTGCAATTTTTAAATAACATATGTATAGTTTTTTAGTGTATTTCTTAAGCTTTGAACTGATAAATTATGTGTAAGACAACTACAATAGATAGGTACTAGAAGTTTGCTATAATAGAAAGCCCATCAAGTCGCTCTATCTACTATGTACTCCTATTTTGTTTTGTAAAAAAACCGAAAAAACAGAATGAAGACAATCAAAAAATACAAAAAAATGAAACAAGAAAAAAGTGTCAAGTGTAAAGTGCCTTCAATTTACTTAATCGCCATCATTTCAATCGCTTTTTTCAACTCAAATAAATATGAATGCAGCGCAGTCCTCTGAGGAGAAATTTTCTTAATAAGCAAACAAGATACCTTTATCGAATATCAAAAACTCCGCCGCTTAGCAACACTGCCTACAACAAGTCTAAATATACCAGTGGAGTTAATTTAAATGATCAAAACACTCAACGAGCTCAATCAAAATCAATGACTGTCACGTGGCCGTCATTTGGTCAGAGAGTTTATTAAAATAAAAAGCAACAACAACATTTCAGTTGAACGGACATGAAATTCTGTTTTAAGTACCTATTTTCAGAAATTGAGCAAGGTGGCGAAGCAAACAACAGCAGCAGCAGCGCCGTGCTTCGATACTTTTGATATGATGTTGACGTTGACAGCAAGGCGGATGGCAACAATTACCGTAAAAATAAAATATAAATATTTACCAAAGTCACAAGGACAAGCAGGCAAGCCGTCTGCAAGAGGGTCGTTTGAAGTTTGCTCCACACAAGCGTAAATTTTTTTTGTATTATAAGAAAATATATATTTGGGGTAGTAACTTTCAAATAAATGCGGGAAGTGAGTAAGTAAAATATAAATTTTTATACATCTCTTTGGCTTAAATGAACATCAATCGTTCTTAAGATATATTTGAGAGTAAATGGCAACTATTCGGTACACGTGATGGATAGCTGACAAGAAATGACGGGTGACAATAGCAGCTGGCAGGAGCTGGAACAAAATTATTATTCCAGTTAACTGACAGTGAATTATCAGCTAAGTGATGGCTAATGGCTGTTAGATAAGAGAAGATGAAAGGAAAATGGATAGCTTCTAATAAGTTAAAGCCCAATAAGTAAAAGGTGAAGAAGGTTAGCTAGCAATGGAAATGTGGCATAATAATTAGCAACGTGGCTAGGCAATTTATGTGGTAAGTCAGTATTTTTATTTTTTAACTTTTTATGCTCTTCTACTCCAATTATAGAATAAATTAGAAAAATCGGAAATATATGTAAATCATTCCTGGTTTATTGATATTCGCTTCTTAGTTAAGGGCTAATGTACTGGAAGAAGCAGTTTGCCACATCTGTGATTAATTAACATTCCTCTCTTAGAATAAGAGACCGCTTCAGAAGAGGTCGTGAGTAGTGGCAGGCCAACGACTTCGAGAACTGATGAAACATCAATTAAGTGAAAGAAATATATTCAATAAACGCAAATTGACCATCAGAGAGTTGGCAGAGGGCTCGAATATACCCTATGATCTGAAAGTACCGGGAATGTTTAAATGAAACAAAACTAAGTTAAATTTCAGGCAAATTATTTTATCTCCTTCAAAATATGATCCGTCAGAAGCAACACACATTTGCCAACGTTTAACTCAGTCCGCCATGCACTCCTGGTGGCCGATGAAGGGATTGTCTTCAGCTTCTTCGTCGCATTCTCTTTGATCTCCTCTATAGACTGAAATCTTCTTTCACAAAGTGGTAACTTCAACTTGGGAAACAAAAAGAAGTCGCACGGGGCCATATCAGGTGAATACGGTGCTGCACGATGGTATTTACTTGGTGCTTGGCCAGATAATCCCCATGTGCGGGTTGGTTTAAATTAAATATTGCCGATACTTTCTGATCATAGGGTAGCTTACGGATCCATTTAGGACATTGCAGTTGATGATTTGGCTTGCAAAGAACCTAAAATTCATTCAAAAAAGGGCTCGCGTTGATATAGCCAAAGAAATGGTTTTGAAGACAGAAACCGGCCCAACATACATAAAACGCGCCAATACTGGAAGCAAGTCGTGGGTTTATGACTACGATATGCAGTTCAGACATTAAGCGAGGTAGTGGAGAGCTTCGAATGAACCCCGACCAAAAAGCTGAGTCCTTTTTGGTTCAAAAAGAAAGCGATGTTCGCGGCTGTTCTGGATTATGACGGTATTATATTATATATCTCAAATTTTTGCTACTCTTTATCACTTTCGAATTCTCTGAATTATGGGTAACTTTTAGTTGTGAGAAAGGTGAAACGGACTCAGTCTTGGAGATATGTTTCGAGATTAAAAGGCAGCGCAAAATTTAGTTAGTCCTTACATAGGCAAGGCACACAGGAAAGGAATCACTACATATTTAGGTAGGCTAGTTTGGTCAGTTAGTTTGATATGGTAATGTTAATAATTGTGCGGGTTAGGTTAAGACCTTTATGCACAGCGACCAGATTTGATCTAATGTGCGCCTCTAAGTGCTTAATTGTTTTGATAGGAGGAGCTCGAGGGATATTCTGAAGATGACAAAATCTCATCTCTCAAATTTCGTGGGCATCCTCACGGTGTGTACATGCAATGAGACTCGTAATTACTTCGAGGCCTTTTTGTGTCAGCTGTATGGATGATGAGGTGAAATCATCTCAGCACCTGTTCCTTATCTGCCCAGTTCTATCAGGACTAAGATTCTAGTATCTTGGTTCTCATTTCTTTTATGCGCCTGCTGATATAGCAGGTCTTGATAACAAAAATCTAATTAACTTCATCAGCAGCATAAAGAGGTTAACACAACCGCAAGCTAGTCACCGTTCATAGTCCACAAACACTCAACCCTCCCCACCCTTTTCCTTTTCGTCCTATCGTCATTTTTCCTTCACCTCTTTTTCCCCTCTTGCAATGGTATCACAAAGGATGGACCATACTTCTTTCGTCAAAGTGGGCCCACTCTCTGGGCAACCATTACTACCTAAGTGCTTGATTTTAATTGCTTAGTGTTGCAAGGAATCAAAGCAGCTTCTTTGGTACGAGGATTTCAAGTACCAAGACTCTGTGCTTCCTGTATCCTCATGTTTCGAAATTGGTGATTAAATGCTCCATGGACTTCTCTTCATAACAGCAGAATTTACATAAGTTGGTGCAAGATAGTCCTATTGCATTAAAATGTTTATTACAGATACTCCACAGAGTAATCTAAGGCCCTTTTTATTCAAGGTTAGATCAGATTTTGCTCTGTTGGTATGAAAGTTCAGGAACTCATTAGAGTGCTTAAGGCCATTCCAGTATTTCTTGGTTTTTATTTGGATACATTTTTTGGTTTCCTGTTTTAGGTTACTTTTATTAAAACCGAAAAATAGGGTTGGTCCAATAAATGGCTTTTCGCCCACTTTTCGGCATAAAAGTCTGCCACGGAGACCTGATAAAGAGTCGCCAGTTTGCTGAGGGCAATGTTACACTCTATAAGGACTTTGAATTAAACGTAAGACTATTTAAGGCTTTGAGGATTGATTGACTGCCCGAAAGTATTTCGTAAAGTTTAGTCGTCTATTCTTAGATGAGTAAAGATAGTTTGCAGAACTGCAAAGTGTTTGGTGACAAATGCGAACAGAAAACTGTCAAACTCTCTACCAAAACTAGAAAGGAAAGACGTTCGGTTGATGTTTGCTATTATTATACAATAGGACAAAACCCATAGGGTCATCATGTGACCACCATTGGAATCATTGATGACCCAATGTACCTGTCTTGCTTGGAGGAGGTGGATAGCACTGAGCACTTGTTGTGAGAATGAGTAATGTTCGTTCTCTAAAACTGGAGGATATTTACAGATTTGCCAAAGAATCTGGAAATTTCTCATATGACTAACTACCTTTATCTCTGTCTCTATTCTTTCCTATCTCTTTCTCTGATGCTTTTCTCCTTCCCTCATTGACTATCTACCCTCTTTCCAGAGCTCTTGATACAATGGGCTTTTTAGCCTGAGTGGCTTAGAAGCCTGCAAATCTCTTAGTGCTCCTTGGCTCCATCTATTCAAATTTCAAAAAAATTCACAGATATTTTTTAATTCATTGAAATCGCTGATTGGAGAAAGAAATTTACTGCATTAGAATTATAAGGAATACTACCAGGCATTCTCTGCACTGCTCTTAAGGCAAAATGTTTACGAGAGAGTAGTGAGCCACACAATAATAAATCAGCAGCTGTAGAAAGCAGAGAGCATATCGGTGTTGTTGTAATTGTAGCAAAATACAGTTTTGGGATATGCTGCTGTAGTGGCAGCGGATATAAATACGGGTCGTTGCGAAAACGTTGGACAGACCGCCGCGGGCATGTGAATGCGTATCGAGGCCAGCGCCACTTTTTGGTGCAAATTATTAACTAAATTCTGTTTGCAGTTATAACTTAAAACTTAAGCAACTAAGTGTTTTTTTTAAGAGAAGTTGTTGTTGTTTAATGATATTTTTTTTGCTGTATTGCCAAGTTTTGCTATGAGTAGTTAGCAGCTTCTATCGTGACGATGACGATACATTTTCCATTTTTGATTTGCCTGCCTTCTCGCTTATTCCGCTTAGTGGCGTTTGGCGCACAGTAACCATAGATGTACTGACTATACAAATATCAATTTGTTTGGCCTTTTTTTGCCCGAAATTTTCATACTAGCAAGAAGTAATTGAAAAATGTGATTACTGCAGAGTGATAATAAACTTTTCAAAGTTTCGTAGAAAAAGACAGTACTCCACTCTGTTGAGTCATTTTTAATTTGTTGTAGTTTTAGAATAATTCAATGAGTTTTTAGCACGCTTTGACCTTACTTTTGTAGGTTTATACAATTTATGTCGAGAAGAACCTTGCCAGAGAAATTAACTTCAAAACGCAATAGATCTTGCGCAAATCGGAGGATGCTGAGCATAGTTATTAGCTTACATATGACAGGAAATTTATTTAGTTTTATGCGGATGTATACAAGCTCTAATATATATTTATATATTTTTTGCTAAAGCTCTAAAATATATATTTTTGGCTAGAGCTCTAAAAATATATATTTTGGCTAGAGCTCTAAAAATATATAATTTTGGCTACTTAAAATACCTATTGTAATAATTGCAAAATACCTATGACAATTACCAGAACTTTATGTTACACCAACAAGCACAAACAAACGATGATAAATATGAAACGAAGGGATGCCTACAGACTCAAAATAGGTATCTCTTACAATTTTAACAGTCATAGTTGTTATCAACCGGAGGAAACTATATTCCACTTCTACTCCCTCTGTGAATGTCCTGTCCACTGGAAGACTGGATGTTTACCTTTGGCAAACTGCTTTTTCAGAACTTCAAAGAGCTGTATTTTCATCGCCAAAACTCCAACTGTATGAAGCAGGAATTTTTGTACACTCCTTAAACACCATACGTTTAGGCTTAGACAAATTACCTGTAAGGCGCCATTGACAGCAATAGTTTTGTATTACTTATCAGTCGGCTTCAAAAAATCGATTTTTTTTACTGCAATCGATAGATATATTATAGGAGAATATGTCCTCAAAATTTTATAGCGGAATTCAAAGTGATTTTGGAGTTACAGGCCTGTGCACCGTCCCTCGTGTGAGTATACTGTCTACCTTCTGAAAACTTTCAAACACGTTTTCTCAAAACCATGTTAACCGATAATCTTTATAAAGATAATTAAAATGCGCAACTAATTAACTAACAAAATACAAAAAAATTCATTTTTAAATGTTATTTAACACCTCTTTTGAAAAAAATAGCGAAAAAAGCACTTTTTTCAATAATTAATTGTGTGTTAACTTTTTCATATTTTTATACAAGAGTAGCCTATTATATGCGGGAAAGCTTTCTGAATAAGACAGTAATTTTCTTTTGTGTTTCAGGTGAAAACTGCGACCGTAATCTTACACGCCGTTTTACTAGCGCGCAACGAGAAGCTGTGCGAGATCCCTCATATGTCCGCCATTTTGTTTTTTTATCTATGTTAAAAAATTGTTTATTACTCTTCAATCATGCCTTCAAATAAATGCAAAAGATTATTCCTGTGTGTCGCTTTTTTCACCTCGAAAAAAAATTGAGAAAAAACATCTTTTTTTGAAGCCACTAATAAGAGGCGCCCCTTAAATTGATTTAATTACAAAATTTTGGTTTTAATGTTTTTCAGAAAAACGATGAAAGCAGTATTAAAAACCTCTTGACTTTCCCATAAGTGGTTATACTTCAATTATTGTGCTTGTAAGTGTATTCAATTGCGTAACAATCGCGTAATCATGCATAAGCAAGAGAAAGTTTTAACGAGACCAAAGTGAAACACAGAACAGAACTTGCACACCCTTAAAGGCCAAAATATTTCAAGACCTATTTTTTACCAGTATGAGCCGGACAGAATATAAAACTCTCTCTCACAAACGCCGCTACTGAAAGCATATAAAATCTGTCTAAAATAAAAAAGTACGAGTATAGTTTGACGCCATATTCACGAGGCCCTAGCTAAGGAAAATGAAGCTCGGCAAAAATAGCTAAGAATACCCACTAGAGCACAGAGGCGTATAAAACCGAGAGAATCGCCACCACTAAATTATGCCGCGCTAAGAAAAAGGAGTCGCAAAAGAGGGAACTTGAACAACTTATGAATGATTAGCACAACAATGACAGTAAAAAATTCTACGATCGGGTGAAGCAGGAAACAAGAGGCTTAAATCTGCAAAGATAAAAACGCAGTTACACTATCGCAAGAAAGTAGCGTTATCAAACACGCTGGAAAAATTTTTTTACGGACCTTTAAAACCCCATTAAAACAAATGCATAATCAATAATGCAATAATGCGGCAGAGCTGGAACAAATTTTAATGAAGCCATTACTCATTTGAGCAACAATAAGCCTCCTGGAGAAGATAGAATCACTATAGAGCTGCTGAAGTACCTCGACGAGAACGGACGCCAAGTTCTACTACACTTCTTTTGAAGAATTATGGCATCGAGGCTGCTGGGCGTGTAGGGTTGGTAAATCCTATTCCCAAAAAAGGAGACGAATTGAACTGTGGAAACTACCGCGAAATCACTCTCCTAAATTCCACGTATAAAATCTTCCCTCGAATTCTCGCTTCCCAGCTAACTGCGGTAGCAGGAAAAATCTTGGGTGAATACTAAGGCGGCTTTCGCCCAGGTCGATCAACAGTTGATAAAATCTTTATGCTAAAGCAAAATCGTGAAAAAAGCTAGGAATGATACTTAGACGTGCCCATCCTGTTCGTCGATTTCAAGCAAGATTTTGAAAGTGTTTTGAAAACAAAATCCCAAAAGCGTTCTGCAACTTAGGTATCAGTGTCAAACTTATTCAGCTGGCCATGGCAACTCTGAATAACACTACAGGAAAAGTATATATTTGTACAACCAGTGTCAAATCTCTTTGATATTTCCTGTTTAGTAAAACAAGGCGACTCACTTTCTACATGTGTATTTAATCTCCTTCTTCATTATGCGATAAGAAATGAAGTCAAGTTTCGAAACCTTCTTAGTCGCTCAGGTATAACAATCGCGTATGTGAACGATATCGCAATAGTGGCATGGAACAAAGGGTATCTCATTGAAATCTCCTGTAATATTGAATGTCGTGCAAAACCGGTAGGCTTTGGAATAAATGAAAGCAAAACTAAATATCTGAAGATCTCGCTCAACGAAAAGAGATAAAATCCTGAAAACATCGAAATCGGAACACTTGCCACTTCAGATATTTATAAATAAAATGACAAGAGTAGTCATGACACAATAGGATAAAGACTATTCTATCTATCTATCTTAACTTGGCCCTCTTAAGGAACTCTAAATTTTAAGCATTTAATTTTCAACATTACATTCGTTAAAATTCAAATTTGAATGAAGGAAATGTGCTAGTCGCTCTTCAATCGTTATATGTGGTTTCACTTTCCCTAGAGTCTGTCTATCGTTCCACATCGCAAATTTAGCTTGGATCTTGCCCAGCTCCTCAGCATGGCCTGACGATTCCTCCACTGTCAAGTATTAGTAGCACACAAAGCATATTATGCCCACACAAAATTGTTGAAGTCTAAATTGCAAATGTGTGAATGTACACTCTGCCTCTGCCTCTGCCTCTGCCCTTGCCAGTCACTAATACTGCCGGTGCCGTCGTACGGCTGCGAGTGCTGGACAATGGCAAGCAACGATGAAAGAAGCTTAAGAGTTTTCGAGCGAAAAGTGCTCCGAGGGATGTTTAGACTTATACGCTGCAACGATGCAACGTAGCGAATGCGCTACAACGATGAGTTATTGAAATTATGTTGGGGAAAACAGCCACCTTAAAAAATCCTTTTTAACAACAAACTTCCTAACGAACTGGGCTCGAGGACGTCGAAGGTTAACCTGACTTACATACATACATAATTGGCTCTTACAACCTTTTTGGTGGGTTTTTGGCCGAGCTTCCCCTCCTATTTGTGGCGTGCGTATTGATATTGTTCCGCAAATGAAGGAACGTACAGTTTCAAGCCGACTCCGAACGGCAGACATTTTTTATGAGGAGCTTTTTCGTGGAAGAAATACACTCGGAGGTTTGTTCTTGCCTGCCGAGGGTGACCGCTATTACAAAATATTTTTTCTTAATTTTGGTATTTCACCGAGATTTTAACCAACGCTTTCTCTGAGTTCCGTATGGTGGTCACGCACTAACCCATTCGGCTACGGCGGCCACCTGACTTAACTGATCTGAAAAAGCTATGAGTTAGGAGCTGGAAGCCTATTGCTATGAACCGTGCAGATTAGAAGAGGATTGTAGACGAAGCTAAAGCTCAGTTCAGCTTTGAGTACTTCTTTTTTTACTTGAATTCTTCTGAATTCTCAAAATATGTGCATATATTATATATATGAAACAAAATGAACCATCTCAGACAGTTTGTTAGTGTTGATGTGTCTAATTGCGAGTACCTGCAAGAACAAGCAAGTAGTTCCGAATACTTCAATTTATTACTCTCTGAAAAACAACCAGCATAGAGAGTGACGGAGGATATGCGTGACCTTAAAACATCTGCAAACTCGCTGCCTGGATGCTTTACAGTTCAACGAACGAACTTGGCCACTGCAGTGAATTGAACTGAACTAAATATTATTCTGTTTTGTTTATTTATTTATTTTTTTTTCAATTTTTGATTGCTTACCGCGAAATAACTTCTAGTTTTGTTGTTGTGGCAATTTTAATGATTATGCTGCGGTCGCAGCTGAAGCTTTTTGCAGTAATTAATCACAGTTTGAATGTCACTTAATTTTATGGTTGACATCATAAAATTTACTAAAATGGCGATTGTTTCTTTCTTTGCCACAGCCACACCGGTTTTGCTCTGATTTCGAAAAGCTAACATAGCAAGTGCACTGCCATAGGGGGTACAACCATCCACACCAAAGGGTTGAGTCAGTTAATTTAAGCAGGAAAATCAACTAAAAGTAGTTCATGAACGGCGGGGCGTCGCTAAGTGGTGGGTTGACAGAAACAGTATTGAAAAGTGCAGCACAGCGTACAGCAATCAACGCAAAATTGCCAACCAGTGGGGATGTGTGGGATGTATATGTATATTAGTTGACTTGCCAGTTTGCGTTGACTTGGCAGTTTGCGTTGACTTTCGTAGGATGGAATTTTCAATATCAACGCAGGCCACTCATAAAATGAACTTCCAGCGATTTAACCGATTTGTTGGTTGGCAATTGCGGTTGGAGGGTTGGTTGATTTACTGCTGTTTTGCGGTCAACGGAGAATTAAACATTTCTGTTGATCGATACGAATATTGGAACGATGCTTGCCGCCTCAATCTAAATTGCGACCATGAATCAATTAAGTGGTGGCGCGTTGCGGGAACTACTTGATGAAATGAGATTGTATATTAGTGTTTTTATGTATGTAAGTATGTACGTATATATGTATATTGCATTTGATTTTGTTCAAAAACCTGAAGCAGTAATTAGTTTACAAGTTTGCGTATAGAAATGTACGCACTTATGGGAAAGTTGCCACCTCAGGATGTGTGAGGCAACGCCGATGCAAGTGTAACACGAGCCTCAGGTGGATAAGTCAATTCGTTTTTAAAAAGAGTAAAGTAGAAAAGATAGTTATAATTTAAGAAGCTCTACCAAATTTAAAAAGAAGTGAAAATTGATGGCTTTCAACACTCTAACACTTCTAAAAAATTGCACTTAATGCCTTTCGGGGCACAGAGTATGTGGCTAATAGATGCTTTTTTTTGCTAAAACACTTTAGATCAGACGTCTGGCTGTAATCTCTCAAGCGACATAGCAGAATTTTCAGGCAGTTAACACCGTAGTGCTTCACTGACGGTTCCAAGGTAGAATCGGGATTCGGAGCAGAGGTTTTCTCTAAGTCACCCAGTTATCTATTTCCTTAACATTGCCGAATCCTGCTAGTGTTTCTCACGCAAAAGTCTTTTTATTCCTATAGGCATGCAAAATGCTTAGCGAGCGCGGATGCGAGGGAGACATTAACATTTTCTCCGATAGTTAAGCCGCGATCAAGGCTCTGACAACGCTATGGTGCAGAACCAAACTAGTAAGCTCCTGTAAGGAAGAGATCAAATATCTTGGGTGCGCAGGTAACGTTTCTCTGATCTGGGTTCCAGGATAAAGGAACATGGAGGGAAATGAAATTTCTGATGAGCTTCCCTGAAAGGGGAGGAAATTGGTCTAAGACACCTCCTACCCAGACACCGCCATCCCCTTGACAGTTATTAAAGGCGAATTGCACGACTCATTTCTCAGGACGAAAACTCTTTGACCCCAGTACAACAGAAGGAAGACTCAGCAAACCCTGGGGACTCCACGCCATTCAATTTCCAAGCTCGTAGCTGTGTTTACCGGTCATTGAACGATCGGCACTAACGCAGACAGGCTAGGCTTACCATATATTCCCCATTGCAGAAATTGTGGGGACATTTCAGAGAAGGAGACTGTGGAGCACTTTCTCTGTAAATGTCCGAGTTTCGCACCTAGACAATTAAGGTCACCTTTCTTCGATAGCTTGGGACAGTGCGCCAACCTAAATCCCAACCTAAAACCCATCAATCTTCTCCTTTATATCAACAGCTCTGGCTGGCTGTAGCTATCTGCATGTTGGAGGTTTCATAATGGTATCCAAATGAATTTGAATGAATGAATGAAGTGGTACTTCGGGAGTGCTAGTCTTCTACTTCAAGCATTTCACCTACATATCAACCTCACTCCAGTAGCAGAATTTGAGCTGAGAAATAAAAAAAAGTTTCAGTATTACAAAAACTGAATAAACTGCTGCATAAACCGTGATTTATAATACTGTTTTTCGATAGGTTTAGGTACGATATTTATATGGCAGAAGAAAAAAGAGTGTTTAACTTTGTGGAAACTATGCCGCTAAAATGAATGACGTACGAAATTTTCTAATAACACTAGTAAAAAAGTTATCCATATGGCCTAAAGTGACAATTTCCTACTTTTTTCCAAAAAATTTTCCAAATTTATTCGTTAGAACTAGGCTAGGTTAGGTTAGACTGGTTGGCAATAAGCCACGCATATACCTTTTGGTCCCTAGCGATGCCAGATGGAGACCGACCTCTATGAATACCTAAAGTAGATATCCGCTTTTGAGACGTCTTCCAGACCCTCAAACAGTGGGGCTCCCAGGCATCTTAGTCACGAATAATGCCGGACAAATGCACAGAAGGTGTTCGAAAGTCTCCTCAACATCCTCTCTGCATTTTCTGCATTTGTCCATGTTAGCAATCCCTATCTTGTACGCATGTGCAGCCAATAGATTGTGCCCTGTTAGCATACGTTAGAACTAAATAGTAGGAATTTTTCAAAAATAAGAATACCTGAAATTATAGAAAATTTAAAGTAATTTTTATAAATACAAACAGCTTCCAAATCAAATCATATGTTAACTAGTAAATTAGATTTACGTGAAGCCATGTTGTTTTATTTTTTTGCCGATTTTTCAGTCCCAATTAGAAGTCATCTTCAAAAACTTCTAGCGGCGATTGCCTCATAGGCTGAGTTTAGTCCACAGTTGAATTTTATTTTCAAGAATCTTTCTTACACTTACAGGTTGGACCCATTTGCTGTTCTGCAAGCTATATTATATAATTAGTTGGCGCTTACACATTTTATTAGGGACTCGGCCGAGCTCCTCCTCCAATTTGTGGCATGCATCTTGCTGTGGTTCCACAAATAGAGGTACCTTAAGTTTTAAGGCGACTCAGAGCGGCAGATAGCTTTTTATGAGTATCTTTTATGGCAGCTATAATACCGCACCTATTAATTGAATTTCAGCACTTGACGCTGAGGGCGGCCAAATCATAAAATTTGCAATATGAGCTCAGCCTGCATATTTAGTGAATTGTAAAATATGGCATAAAAAATATATATTTACTTACTTTATTATTGGTAACTAAGTAGATGCGAGTATAGTAACTCCTTGGAATGAAAATCAATTTTTTTTTTGTTATTCAGGAAAAATTTCATACCCACGTCAAATCACAGATTACAAATAGTAATGTTGCATACACAGTTTCTCATTTTCGTATTAACTTAATTTTTTAAGGGACTTGAAAATTTCAGAGGCCTAAATTTGCAAAAAATAGTTTTAAATATCTACTTGTACTCTTCTTCTTCTCCTAATTGGTGTGATAACCGCTTACGCGATTTTGGCCAAGTTTAACAAAGCGCGCCAGTCGTTTCTTTCTCGAGCTAATCGGCGCCAATTGGACACACCAAGTAAAGCCAAGTCCTTCTCCACCTGATCTTTCCAACGCAGAGGAGGCCTTCCTCTTCCTCTGCTACCACCAGCTGGTACCGCATCGTAGACTTTCAGAGCCGGAGCGTTTGTATCCATTCGGATGACATGACCCAGCCAACGTAGCCGCTGGATCTTTATTCGCTGTGCTACGTCTATGTCCTCGTAAAGCTTATACAGCTCATCGTTCCATCGTTTGCGATATTCGCCGTTGCCAATCCCGGACGTTGTGAGCTGTTTGAACCATATGCAGAAGAATCGTCCTGGCCACTCCCAAGTGAATGGCGATCAGTAACTTTTCCCACTTGCGTGGACTTCTCCACATTGAACCATCCTCCTTATACTCACTCTGTGATATTAATATGGACATAAAACGATTCTACTAATATATTTAGTTTTTATTTATTTATTCTGCGATTGAATCCTAAAACAGCAACGATAAACCTTATAATTATTAGTGCTAGTCACAATAGTTTTCAATTTTCATGGTCAAATTTACAAATATATTTTAAGTTTCATAGAAAAAAAATTAAGTTAACATTACTTATTATAAAAAATTAAAATTATCTCTCTTAGTACTGAGGTTCGCATCCAAATGTGTTCATGCTACTTATAGATACTCGTACTAAGTTTTGGGAAAGAGAATTCCAAAGTCAAGTCACATGCACCAATAGCTGTCTTTCCGGCGTTTGAGTTTTGTGTCTGCGAGAAGTTTTGAGTTTCTCACAGAGTTCGTGGCAATTATTCTGAGGACGAGGTACCCAGGTACTTTCAAGTAGTAGATTTTGTTCAAAAGTAAGAGGGATCTAAATTGAAAGAGCTTCTTCAAGGACATGGAGTAGAATGTGTCAGAAAGATGAGAACAATGGTCTCTTGCCTTGATGACGAACACATAACGAGTAATCTATAGTATTATTTTAAAACCTGGCGCTTATTCTGACTAAACTACAATATGTACAGATATGAAATATATATCAAAAGAAAGGTTTTGATGAGCAGATTTCGGGAAAATTATAAAAATTAAAATTGGTTAATTTGTTCATGAAATATTTACGTGTAAAGTTATCAAAATTTTCATATTGATAACAGCGATGTCTATGCAAAGCGGGATGACCCACAAATATACGCAAAATATATGAGTAAGTTTGCTTTGTTTAGCTCTCTTTCTAATGAGCACAGCATTGTATACATTTGGATTCTCAATAATTGTTTTGTTTTGTTCTCTTTACTAATAAATATGTATTCATGAACATAGGCCCAACGGGTGCTGCGATTTTTTTTCAAAATTTTGTTGTGATGGCAATAATTGGTATGAATTGACAATTGACTTGAAATTTGTCAATTCACTTAAAACAACGGTAACAGTGCAAATTAGAAAGAGTTTTGGACAGACGCAAAATAGAATTTATTTTAAGAAAAAAGTACATCCATATTTAATTTTAAAATATGCCTAGAGGACAACAAAGAAGAGTTCGTAGAAGAGTTCCTACTTTAAGTGGAGGAATAGAGCAGGTAAGTAAGTGATAAATGTTTGAAACGTCACGTATTGGATATGATTGGTAGAAGCATCCACTTTTGTTTTCGTTCATATATGGGACAATTGAACTACAATATATAAACGTATGTATGTATTTAAAAATTTTGTGTGCGTTTGATTCTTTTTGCAAAACTCAAAATTTTAAATAGTTTTAAAAAATGAGGAGAGAGAGACAAATTAGTTAGTAATTATTTGATACTATTTCAAAGGTAAACTGTATTTGGGTTATTCTCAGACAAATTTTATAGTAATAGGCGATGCTCAACGCCATTTAAAAGAACACTATTACCCATCAAATCAACGAACTTTTTGACACAGATATACATTTTACAGTGTTTTGTTTTTTTCTTTGCATTGTATTCCATGTGTGTATATGTATATTTTTATGTATGCAGCCATTATCAAATCATATATGAATATGAACTTTGAACTTTTTTTTACCATTATTCTTAAAATTTTTTAAAACGTAAAGATCTGTGAAAAAAAATTTTTACTTTTGCAAATCCAGGAAATTTTACGAATGGCAAAAAAAAAAAAATATAATTGTGTTGGTGAATGGCACACGCCTTATCATAAAACAAATGCATCCGAATTGTTTGCACGCGGAAGTGTTATGCGGAGAGGCTCAGGGAAGGCGATTTCTATTGCCTCGTATAAATTTGCAGCCGAGCGAAACCACACTTCCTTTTACGTTGAAGCGCCGCCAATTTCCCATTACAATAGCCTTCGCCATAACAAAAAATAAGGCCCAGGGGCAAACATTATCAAGGCCCAGGGGCAAACATTAAAGGAGGTTTGCTTTGCTCACGGTCAACTTTATGTTGCGTTAAGCCGGGTTAGACCCTGGGAAAATATACGAGTTTAAATGGGCAATAACGAAAACTTGACGTTGAATGTAGTTTATAATGAAGTAATTTAAAAAAAAAAAATACTGATTTAACTGAAAAAAATTTTAAAAATGTTATATGCATAAGTTCTTACATATTACATACGAATAAAAATATACACTTTTCTAATCATCATAACTTTTAATATATATTATAAAAGTGTCACATATCCTGTTTACTTTCCGTGGGAAAAAAGCCCACCCGATTTTCGGGGTTACATAGTAGTATAATTAAACAATACATTTAGCTTATATTTACACGCATACCTACAACTCACAAGGACTTCTCAGCCATTTAATAACGATGGCATACCATATGTTTAAGCATTTAAGGTTTTAATGCGTACAGGAGTGCAATTTTCGGTAGTCCAGAGCGCGCATACCGTACATTTCACCAACGACTAAATTTACGTGACCATCCCAAGCTAATCTTTGGTTGAAAAGGATTCCGAGATTTTTAGCCGTCTACACATAATTAATAGTAATGCCGTCAAGTAAAATTTTTGGAAAAGTTGAAGTGTCGAGGGGCTTGCTTAAGATAACAAGCACTTCACACTTCTTAGGGCTGAGAGTTAGTACATTGTAGGATGCCCATTTGTTTATGCCGCATGCATTTTAGTTGATTTTAAGAGCACATTCATATATTTTATTGAGTTTGCAAGATCGATAAATCTGGATATCATCTGCATATTCAGCATTTATCTGGAGGCCTTGCCACCAATTTGCAATTGAGAAAATTGAACGTGCACAGGTGTTCCTTAAAAATGATCTTAGGTCGTTAACATTCGCAAATCCTATCCCTTCCTATAGTTCCCTTTTGATTTTAATTAACTTAAAGTCTTTAGCGAGTAGAAGGTCTATACTCTCACTTTCTATGGAGAATTCACTTTCATATCCCTACTAGATCTCTACGCCACACTTACTCATTTCATCTTAAATTCCTTACCACGCGCAGTGCTCCTATTGCGCGCGCACTAAGAGAATTCAATGAGATCGCGAGTTCTATTCCGCTTGACTTTCGGTGCAAAAGAATTAATTTTATAAATTTCTAAATTATTATTTTTTAATTAATTCACTTAACTAGCTGCAGTAATTTAAGCTCGTAATATCTCTTAATGAGCTGCGAAAACTAAAATTACTATTAGGCTTGAAATAAATGAAAGTGGATGTTGTTTAGGCCACACCCTAATATTAAATATACATTTTTAGCCACCCTAATGGTAACTGCGCCTACCGTTCCGACTGTTGCTAACCACCGTTTCCAGTCGCTGCAACGTGAAGGCCGTTAACCCTGGCATTTCCCCGCCGAACAGTTAAAACGTTTACCGTGTTAAACGTTGTTCGGCGAGGTTACTTTCACTTTAATTCTAATTATAACTTTCACTGCGATTTTCCAATCAGAAGCATCAGGACGTGTCAGCCAGCTAAAGGTAATATGTTATAAATTATACTTATACTACTTAACATAATAACACGTAAGCAACGTATGTCTATTGCCTATACTTCTATGTACATGTATATCTTTCTATGCATATATCTATGTATATACTGCAATAAAATATTAATGAATATATACTGACACACCTTTGTGCTTTCTATTTTTTGTAAAATATATCATCGGAGCGACCGTGGAGGCCCCACATTTTAAACCGCCCATTGCGTCGCACTCCGATGAGAACAATGTATTGAACTATTTAAGAAAAAAGTTTGCCTACTTTTCGTCAGGTCATATATACATACATAGGCAATAAAGTCCTTGGAAAAATTATCTTTTAATATCCTTGAAATTTCCTGATGAGTTATTTTGAAAATAACATATATTAAGAGTGTATATGTAGTACAAATCGTTCCTCTTGCTGTTCTCTAAAAGCAAAAAAATTGTTCAACTTTGCCTATATGAAATAAAGTATACGCAGTGGATACCTTTGTTCACGTTTCCACCTTTCGATTGCTTCAACTGGTTCACGTAATATGAAATACGTTATATGAAATATATAATAACTATGAAATATATTTAAATTCAAACTATATTAAATTCAAACGATTCAAACCAAGCAAACAAAAAACCCTACATAAGAATCGAACGTGTGGCAGCAATTAATTCACCAAAAAAATACCACAATACTACACCACTTTGTTCAAAGAGGCGACAACAAAATGCACGAACTCACGTGTTCATGTGTAGTTTTTACACTTACTAACCGTGCAACCAACATTAGAAATGCGATAACGCAATAAGGGAGCGAAACCCCTCATAACGCCAAAACAATGCCATAAAGTGGGAAAGCTGCCGGTAAAACAATAAAACGGCGGCGTAGGTGCAATAACAATTATGAATGCAGTAGGTGCATACAACAAGTGCCAGCAAAAGCATACAAATGCACGTGCATAAACCCACATGTAGTATGTATATGAGGCTACAATGCTGCTTGCATGGGTGGGGCAAACTGCATATACTAACTGGCGAAGCAGCAAGAGCGGCTTGCCAAAAAGCGGCAACAATAATGCGCTGAATGTGGCAACCTAATATACATATATTATATATGTGTAAATGTGATTAGGCTGGTAAAAGTTAGATTTTTTCTATGAATAAGGGTTTGGTACAATGTAGAGTGGAACCTGAGCAAAGTTTTTCTTTGCCACAGACGTCTATTACACAGGTCGACACGATTTTTGGGTTTGGCTGCTGAATGTTAATCTTCGGCTTCTATTTCGTTATTACTAGAGCGAAAAGTACTTTTTGTATCAAAATGTGTTAAGTTTTCTATGTAATTATGCAGTTTTATGCCCCACCAAATTTCAGTCCAACAAAGCGCCAGTTTCATAGTGCTAGACCTTTTCTTCCATGTAAAAATTTTCGATGAAGTACTTTGTATGGAAGAGAAAGCGCGGTAGCCTAGCGAAAAAATGGCAAAAATCCACAATATTTTATATTCACTTGAAACTGACACTTTGTTAGACTAAAATTTAATGGGCTATAAATTGCATACAAAAAAGAATTCTAGAAATTATATTTGAAAAGTGGCAGCTTAGGACAAAATTTAAAAAATAACTGGAAAATTTTAGGTAAAGATTAAAACTTTGCGTTATTTGGTTTTTCCTGTTGTATGAACTACATTTTTTTACGAAAAAAGAGTGGTGTGTTTATAATTGTGCAACAGGGTGTATGTGAGAAATAATCGTAGCGGTACGAATTAATACTGATTGGGGCAGGTATATAAGCATATACCTTCTTGATAAGAAAAACTTATAAGGTAACCTGTATTTCCCACTGAGATTTGAATTGCTACCAAATGCTATGATATTCAGAGCACAATACTATTTTTTTATTTATTTACAATTTTTGAAGTGAAACTTCTTTACGCGCCACAGAGTATAATTTCAAGGGCGCGACACACGAGCTAGCGTTACTAAAAACCGTTACGAAATGTATAAGCCTACGGCATACAAGCTATTCTCTTCTCCGCTTTGTGCGGTGCTTCGTAGTCGTTAGTAAAACAGCAGTACCGATAGCTAGACGATCAGCTTCAATACCATTAAATAACAATAAAACTATAAATGCAAAACGTACACATTTTCGTGTAGTTTGTGCATGTGCTAGTACCATACATAAATCTCAGGGCGGTACATGTTCTGAAATAGTCTATGAATACGATAAAAAGCAGTCACAATCGCTAGTGTATGTCGCACTGTCAAGGGTTACTTCCATTCATGGATGGTTTATAATTACACGCAATGATGATTTCAGATTCTACCTTGGCCGGAGACCATCAATAACAATGACATCATTGCAAGCAGAATTTCGAAGACTGTTGATGAATTGTTCGGAAACTCTTGATTAACAAATGATTCAATTTATACAACAAAGAGAAGGATTGTCGATATACTCTTTTAATTGTCAAAGTCTACGAGCTCATGCGACTGACGTATTGCATCCAGTTATGGAAAAATTCAATGTGGTAGCATTTCATGAGACTTGGTTCCGTGAAGACGAGGAAATCAGTTAACCGAATTTTAACTGCATCATCCAGTCTAAAAGAAGTAATATTCGAAGCGGAGCAGTCGCTATATACCACAACAAAAATGATACAGTGTATACCCTCACACCACACTTACGATTTACCGCTGTACAGGCAACATCAAATGCAGCTATAGCAGAAGATGTCGGTGATATTTCTGTGTGCCGTGCGATAAATGAACAAAACATAGTAATTGTGGGTGTCTACATAGCTCCGAATTCACATATCATCGACATTATTGCATGTTTACATAGTTTTTTATTAAGATACACTCGTGGTTAACTTCTTCCTCAACGCGACGATCTGAAACCTCTCACATTAACTGGCGATTTCAATGTAAATTTTACATCGGTCACTTCCATGAAATTAATAGAATTTTTAAAACATCAACTGAGTTTACATATGAGTAATAACCGCCATATTTCAACAACAGAATCAGGAACAACGATAGATGCCGTATTTTCTCACTATATCGGCAGAATCGAGTCAAGAACATAGGTATATATCCTATTTCAGTTACCACAAACCGATTATATCCACTGCTGCTATTGCACCATCAATACAAAATTTACAGGCTATTGAAGCACCGACTAATGTACAAATTTCAGAAATAAATGAATAATAATATTATGCACTATTATTGTATGTAATTTTATAAAAAATCATTTCAATCATCATATTTAAATTTAACCAAGAAATTAAGAAGTTTCACTTCAAAAATTTTCAACTACTTTTTTGCAATTATTTCTACATGAAGTCGCTCGTGTACGTAATTACGATCATTTTGAACCCAGAATTATTAAAATCGGTTCATTTTTGACTAAGTTATGGGCATTTAAAAAAAATTTTTTCTTATATAATTAAAAAAAGTCGAGTTTGAGCCGAAAAACAAAATTGCCGATAACTCTTGAAAAAAAAATTTTTGAGGCGACTAAAAAAATACGTGTCTCATTATTTTGACCAGAGAGCAACATATTTGAGTTACATCGAAATCGAAGAACATGACCCGAATAGCCCGGTTGAATTGAAATGGAAAGCATCAGAGGTGATTTTTGCGTGGAGAACGAGGATCGTGGCCGGCCACCGAAAAGGTTTGATGACGCCGAATTGCAAGCATTGTTGGATGAAGATGATGGTCAAACGCAAGAAATGATGGCAGAGCAGTTGGGAATGACCAAAATTACCATTTTCAAACGTTTGAAAGACATGGGGATGATTTTAAAGGTCGGAAGATGGGTGCCGCATGAACTCACAATGTGACAATGTACCGCCACATCGAACAAGAGCGACCGGGCAATTGATGGAGACGTACGATTTGGAACCGCTGTTGCATGCAGCTTACTCACCGGACTTGGCGCCTTCCTATTATCATTTGTTTGCATCGATGGGCCACGCACTTTCCGAGCAGCGCTTCAATTCTCACGAAGAAGCCAGGCATCCACAAATTGCCTGAGAGATGGAAAAAGTGTGTCGCTAGCGATGGCTATTATTTTGAAGATTAAATTTGTAACCATTTTTTGTTAATAAACGTTTGAACGTCTCATTTCATAGGTATATACCTGCAGCGGCTGATAAGTTCGCTGCCTAAGTTGCTTAGTGAATGAAAAGTAAGGTTTTAAAGTTTATTTATTTTTCAATGCAGTGGGTCTGACTTGTATTAACAAATAGCGTAAATAGTAAAGAAACGAGTGGCTTAGAATGTAATATCACCAGCCGCCCTCGTATATACATACATTACTCTAACTTGCATGCGTGCCTACAAGTGGTAAATATGAACGCACTGCCATTGTCTTGCCTGCTGCACAACTGTTGCAAGCAGTGCCTATGTGGCAACTGCAGCCGTTGCAAGAACAATTAATTAATTGTTCAACGAAGTGAGCGATGCAACAAAGGTCGGTCAGCCATGCGCGTGTACACACATATGCACACACAAGACATAGCCATGCGTGTACGCAAACACATGCACGCCAGACTGCTGTTGCGTCGCGAAATGCACTAGCGGCTGTTTATTGCCAACCATTTCCTGAGAAACGCTGACTGAGTGAGAAACTGAAGCAGCAACAGAAATTATTGGTAATATTTCGTTCTCCGGTGATTTTTCGGTTCTACTTAAATTATCCAATTAACTGTTTGGATGCCTGCGTCATGGTATTTCGTGGCGCTTTTTCTTCTGTCCAAAAGGCAAACACGTTTTGCATGCCAGGGCGTAGAGGAGGTATGTGTGTGTGTGCAGTCCCGTGACAAATATAGCACCTGAAAACTCTGACAAGTTTTGACTACGTCTTGTTTTTATTTTTTTATTTCAATAATTTTTTTTAGAAAAATATAGTCCATTCTGTAGTAAAAACCATACTAATGCAAGTTTCAAACTTCGTGACAGATTTATTAAAATTCGACAAATTTTCAACAAAATTTCAAAACTTTTAATCAAAAGTAAACAAGCATAATTTGTGTACGTGGTTGTATAGTTCATTTAATTTTAGTATTCGGTTAAGTTAGAAGGAATACCCAAATAGTGGACACACGTGGATGAGGAACATAAATTCATCCTTTGTAAGGATTCTAGATTAAAATTTAATTAATTCATTTTAGTAAAAAAAAATCGTAGGTTTGTTATATGAAAAAAATGCGCACCATCATCAAAGAAAAAAATATATAAAACATCAACGGGATTTTCTAGCAACTTTAACACACTTTAAGATTCAACAATTTAATATATGACTATGCGAACGCCAGGGTGGGCAAAGAGGGAATTATTGGGTCCCCCAATCGGAAAATTCAGTTTGCACAACGAAACATTCGGTAACGGAGAGAAGCTGATTCACTTCGCCGGGGCCCGAAACAAGGTAATCTGAGGTACCAGATTCCAGCATAAAAAGATACACCAAGCTACCTGGCTGTCTCCTGATCGAAAAACGTGCAATCACAAAAGACAGCCAAAAATTCGCCACTCGGCTCTCACTCCTTCTCTGAGAGGATAGCTGATAGCTGCGCATGTCACACAGAATGGGAAGCTCCCGATACCCCAATCGTTGACGACGGAATTGTTGTTCCGCTACTCGACCGCGATGAGGTGAGAATAGCGATAACGCGGCTAAAGAACAACAAAGCCACAGACTTCGACGGACTGCCGGCTGAGCTATTCAAACATGGAGGAGGCGAGGAGCTGGTAAGGTGAATGCATCAGCTTCCATGCAAAAAATGGTTAGATGAAAGCATGCCTGCCGATCGGAATCTAAGTGTGCTCTGCCAAATCCATAAGAAAGGTGATCCTGCAATCTGTGCCAATTACCGCGGCATTAGTCTTCTAAATATTGCCTATAACCATCGACGAAATAATTACAATACGTCAAATTTTGGAAAAAACCCATAAAAGGAGAATCGACACACACCATCTTTTCGTTGACTTCGAAGCTGCATTCGACAGCTCGAAAAGAAGTCGCTTATATGTCGCTATGGCTGAATTTGCTATCCCCGTGAAACAAATACCGCTGTGCCAAATGGCGTTGCTCAATACCAGCAGCGCCGTCAGCATTGGGAAGGACCTCTCCGAGCCGTTCGATACCAAGTGACCCGCTGCCGTGAGACTTCCTCAACCTGATGATGGAGAGCCTCGTGCGAGCCGCAGAACTTAATTGCTCAGCACAATATTTTATAAGAGCGTACAATTGTTGGCGTATGCCGATGATATCGACATCATCGGCCTTAACAACCGCGCTGTTAGTTCTGCCTTCTCCAAACTGGATAAAGAGGCAAAGCGAATGGGTCTGGTGGTGAACGAGGACAAAACGAAGTACCTCCTGTCTTCAAACAAACAGTCGGTGCACTCGCGTATCGGCACCCACGTCACTGTAGACAGTTATAATTTTGAGGTTGTGAAAGAGTTTGTTTATTTAGGAATTAGCATTAACACCGATAACAATGTTGGCCTTGAAATCCAACGTAGCATCTCTCTTGCGAACAAGTGCTACTTTGGACTAAGTAGGCAAATAAAATGACCACTTTAAAAACATGATGAGGTGTCGCTTGGAGTGTTTGAGAGAAAGACTCTATGCGAGTATCGTAGACGTTGGCGAGTATCGTAACGCTCCGGCTCTGAAATTATTCGATGCGATACCAGTTGGTTTCCAGCAGAGAAAAAGGAAGGCCTGCTCTGCGTTGGAATAATCGGGTGCAGAAGAACTTGGCTTCACTTGGTGTTTCCGGTTTTCCGGCTTCACTTGGCGCCGGTTAGCACGAGAAAGAAGCGACCGGTCCGCTTTTCTAAACTTGGTCAATATATCATAAGCGCTTATTGTGTCAATCAAGGCGAAAATGAAGAAGGTTGCGCAAACTTGGACTTGCAAAATACTTTCATTCTTGCCTAGCGGCTCCGAATATTTTTTACCCAGATCACAGCCACCTCTCTGCACCTTCTTCGGACAGGCACCCATCTGTGTACCCTATTATCATGTTTCAGTTTATCCTATAGGTTTTAGTTAACCCTTCCATGTATTTTTATTGCCCAGTTCAGTCTTGAAGGATTTGACAAAACTAAACATCGGTAGCATCAGGCCCCTTGGCATTGAGATCGCACGGGTTAGCTTAGCAAAAATATCAAACTTTCTGTGACTGTGATGAATACCTGAGCCAATGATGGCTTTAGTTGTTCTGAGGTCCTTGGCCTTAGATATGAATGTGAAGAGGTGTGAGTTCTAGAAGAGCCTCCGTTGATGCTGTAGGGCCAATGATTTGTCAGGACTTTCACTGTAATAATTCAAGTTTAGCGTTTAAGTTGAAGACGATACTTGCACCCGGAAATAGCATTATCTTGCATTGCTAAAGTAGTAGACGCATTCTCTTAAACAGCCTCTTAAACAGCCTTTGCAGAATAAATCTAATAATCATAACTCTTTAATTAACTACAAATCTTATTTTACTTTTCTAAGCAATAGGTGTGAGTTATCAATTCATTAAACAAAAACAAAAACATTGTTCCATTAGAAAATTCATATTCCATTAATTTTGGTTGGACTTTAGTATTTATTTTATGACTTGTATTGGTTTAATAGGAAAACACTTACCGTAAAATATTTTCGGTGCTTAGCTACATTTTTGGTTATATTTCCTGATTCGAAGAATCTGTAATAAGAAAGAAATTTTATTGTGTTAGACTGGGCGAATATATCATCAAGTTAGTGGAGGTACGTATAACTTTGAAATATACTTATAGAAGAACATTTAACGCAATTTTATGGGAAAAATGAAATGAAGCTCCTTGAATAAAATGATTTGGCTCTGTTGAGTAATGTGGATGTATTGAAGCAAAATATACTTCTGGTATCTAAGAAAAAACGTCTTGAATTAATAAGCTTTCTGAGAAAGAAGGAATTTAAGTAAGTAAAGTAAAAGTTATAGTATGTAAAAAAAGGAAAGTAGACGCTAAACAAAAATATTTTTTTAATAATTTTTAAAGTCGAATATATCGAAAACATTCAAGTTTTTGTAGTCATGTCATATAATTAAATTAGTCATAAATTATCTAAATTATAATGCTGTAGCGAGGCTGACTTTCCAGCTAATCTTTTATATTGCATTAAATGATCAAGGCACAGGGACTCTTTGACATTTTTTGACTATTTATTTGCTTCGTACTTAAATTTTTTTTCATTTTTTATAATAATCCAGCTTATCCTACAATAAATATCATATAAATGCAACTTTCGCATTTCAACGAAATTCAAAAAAAAATCAACAAGGTTTAATAAAGGCATCAAACTTTTCAGTGAAAAATTTTAGAAAAATTCTAGAGTATGCAGTTTTATAGTCCATTAAATTTTGGCATAAAGAGACCAGCTTGAAAGTCGGTGCATTTTTATGAAACATAATATTCTTTTAAAGCTCATGCGAAATTCTGTAAAAAGCATGTAAATTGCTAAGGAACAAAGTTGTATTTATTTAGTTCATTGTTTTTTACCTTTAAATGAACAGTCGAAATGATGAAATGAAAATGAATGAAATGAAACTGTTGATCTCTGAACTACAAAAAATGAAAAAATAATAATCTAAATGAAGGAAAACATAAATTTTGCAAAATATTATCCTAGCTGGAACAAGCAGAAACCCTTACAGTTAATCCAGAGTCCACTACAAAGACTCCAATTCGAAACAACTGGATTTCACTGCCGCCAAAGTACATTAAATAGATCCATACTTACATATGCACATAAATACCCATGCACGACTATTTGCAAAATGACATAATCGAGTTACAAGTACACGCACGTATATATGTATGTATGCAAGCATGCACGGAAGTGCTTCAATGCCCGATATTCCCATCACCAGAACATATCTCAATTAATAGATGAATTGAGTGCGGATATTGTTTGCTTGTTTGTGTGTATTTCTCACAAGGAATTATGAGCGTAGCAGCAAAGTGTAAGGCTGCTGGTTTTTCAGCATTTGTGCGTGCGTGTATGTGTGCGTGCTTAAGTAAATTATGCTGTCGTGTAGCATATTTACCACTTGACGCATGCAACTCTCAACTTGCAACAGTCATAATACATCATTTAACGGCTTTTAAAGTGATTGGGAAATGCGTTAAATTTATGATCGATTTAATCACACTTTGACGGCAGGCAGTAGGCAATCAAGGCGGGTAAGTGCCAAGCGGTGACTGCCAAGACAACAAGTGGGTTACGTTCATGCATAATTTTATTTATGAGTAAATATGAGGCGTGCGCGAGTGTGTGTGTGCGTGCGGAAAAAGGCAGAAAAGGAAGGGTGTTGTGAATTGAAAAGGTAATAAAAAATGGTGATAAGTGTTCACGAATAACTACGTATGACGAAGTGAGGGCGCCTACGACATACAACAAAAGTAGATATTTGTGCCTATCCACAAAGAACACATAAGCTAGGTGCAAGCGTATTGGGTATTTTATAAAGTTTTTTCAAGCAATTTTTTGTAGCAATTTTCGCTCATTTAATTAAGTCCCTTTATCATTTTACAGTTTTTGTTAATTTTTTATAAAAAATTAGTGCATTATACCCTAAGATCAGAAAGTACCGGGAATGTTTAAATAAAACAAAACAGAGTTAAATTTCAGGCAAATTTATTTTATCTCCTTCAAAATATGGCCCGTTTGAAGCAACACACATGTGCCAACGCTTAACCCAGTCCTCCATGTACCCCTGGTAGGCCGACGAGGTGATGACATTCAGCTCCTTCGTCGCATTCTCTTTGATCTCCTCTATCGACTGAAATCTTCTTCGACGAAGTGGTAACTTCAACTTGAGAAACAAAAAGAAGTCGCATGGGGCCATACCAGGTGAATACGGTGCTTGCACGATGGTAGTTACTCGGTGTTTGGTCAAATAATCCGGCACAATTTGGGTTCGGCGCGATGGCGCGTTATCATCATGCAAAATCCAACAATTGTTTGCCCATATTTCCGACCGTTTGCATCATATAGCATCTCTCAAACGCTTCAAAATGGAAGGAAGGTAGGTAGTCATGGTGCACTACGCCTTGGCAATCAAAGAAAACAGTCAACATCACCTTCGCGGTACTTAGGGTATAACAAACACATCATTAATCAAATTTTCAACTTTTTAATGTGAATCTCTAGTAAACTTCTAGTATGCATTTTTATAGCCCATTTAATTCTAGGAGTAAAGTTATTCTAAATTCTAATAATAAATTGTAATTATGATGCCATGCAGAACAAAAACAGGGGGGAAATCCCAATCAAAAACCGAAGATAACCGCCGCCGTAGCCGATTCGCTTGGTGCGTGACTACCATTCGAATAACGTACCTCCGAGGGTATTTCTGCCATAAGAAGGCTCCTCTTAAAAAATATCTGTCATTCGATTCGGTTTAAAACTGTACGTCCTTCCTTGTACAATCTTAGCCCGACGAGAGCAGAGCAGCTGCGAAGAAGGTGCTGGGATGATTTCCCCTCATCTTCCAGACAGCTCACGCAGAAAGGGCTTGAAACACTCCCAAGACTCACTGACAATTCCCGGTAAGGACATCCACCAAATTTGAAAGCTGCGGCTTTGTAGCCAGAAAGGTCTTACAGTTTCTACGCACTAACACAGCGCTCACAGAATTGAGGCAAGGCCCACCTTTGCTGGAGCAGACCATAGCTTCTCAAAGTAACTCCAATTCCCTTATTTTGCCGCGAAACCGCCTTGAGGGTCTCCTGTCTGGCCTGCTCATCGGCCCAACAGTTTGGCGCTATTCCACTGTAAGCGGGGACCCAAATGAGCCTATTATTGACGTATTCGGTTGCAATCGAGAGAGCAGTAAGGAATTCCCCGACTAATTTTCAATGCACAAACAACGAGCCCAAGCTCTAATTGACGCCTCTCTGTCGGAGTAGATATTTACGTGCCTTGCAGTAATTGCAGAGAATAGCAACCTTTTTAATTGAGGCTAGCTCCGCTTGGAAAACACTACAGTACTCCGGTAGCCTAAGCTTGCGTTTTATGGGTCGCTCTAAATCGTGTTTTCGTGTTTATTTTTGACAATTTTTTGCAGTCGTTGTTGAGTGTTTTCTTGCACCTAAATTTCTGTTTTATAAGGAAGACAATTCTCAACATCGCATACACATTGTGCGACTTTAAGCTTACACCTTACTGTGTTTTTTGTGGGATTGGCAGTGAGTAATTCATTATTATTTATTAAACTACTCGACTACAGTCAAACTTAGTATCCAGTCAAAACAGTAGCTAGAGCAAACAGTCAAAAAGACCATCCTACCAATTTATCAAACTATTTTGAGCCAAAAATTGTATAAAAAACTATTAAAGAGATACACTCAGTTTTATTAAAATTCCATACGAGTCTCCTGGACTCTACTGGAAGTATCGTACAAATTATTATAATTTATCAACACATACTTTCTTGCGCGATCCTACGAAAAGCTATGGAACTATAGGAGAGCACGCTTTGCTTATTCGTATTAGATATCACCAATTTAGAGTGATTTATTTGCATACATATAATATTCACGAAAAATGGATCAAATGCCCAAAATAAATTTTTAGATCAGAACGCGCACAAAAAAAAAGAAAAATACCAGTCTAACGGTTAGACGCGATAGAAGTGAAACCTTCCGTAAAACAAACTGAGAGAGAATGAGACGAAAGCAGCATTCGGAGCGGGATAATTATAGGTTCATTATAATATTGCGGCCGCCGTAGCCGAATGGGTTGGTGCGCGATTACCATTCGGAATTCACAGAGAGGTCGTTGGTTCGAATCTCGGTGAAAGCAAAATTAATAAAAACATTTTTCTAATAGCGGTCGCCCCTCGGCAGGCAATGGCAAACCTCCGGGTGTATTTCTGCCATGAAAATGTTCCTCATAAAAATATCTGCCGTTCGGAGTCGGCTTGAAACTGTAGGTCCCTCCATTTGTGGAACAACATCAAGACGCACACCACAAATAGGAGGAGGAGCTCGGCCAAACACCTAACAGAAGTGTACTAGTATAGGTATACATAATGCCTTCTCGCTCACCGTGGCTCCGTAATACGCAGGCGCGCACACATACGTACTAGCATACATACAAACATACAAAAGTATGACGCTTGAACTAAACACCAAAGCAAGTAGTAGGCAGTGTAGTATGCATACTACAATACTCACTATACTAGTGTGGCTCAGCAGTACGCAGCCACACACATATACGTATACCAACATATAACGCTTCGTAGCCAAGAGTGGGGAGGCTACGAAGCACCGCACAAAGAGGAGACGGAGAATAGGGAACGCTGTATAACTGTGTTCTATCTCATTCTCTCGCAGGCTATATACTATAAGATCTATACGTATGTCTCTTTTTAGTGTCGCTTTTTCGTTTCATCTAGTCTCAAATCACTCCCAACGATTCTAAAGAAGTTTTCACTTCAAAAAAAAAAAAAAAAACTCAGCCAACTACGGTTGCAAACTGCAAATACTCTCTATATGCATGTGGGCGCATTCATAAATTCAAAAATTCGCGTATTTAAGAAGCTAATAAATACTTTTCTATTTAAAATGGAGTTCTTTGTTTTTATTTTCAATATGAAATATTTTAAGCTCATAAAATGTTTAAAATAATTATGTCCATTAGTGTTGGTGAGCCACAAAAAGATGCAGTTTTTCCACTGGAATTATACAATTTATTAGGTAGGTGAAATGGTTGAAGTGCCAGTCTGGCACTCCTCAAGTAGCACTAACTCGCCGTTTTGATACCACTATGAGACTCCGACAGGCAGATATCTACAGCCAGCCAGAGCTGTTGATGTAATGGAAAAGATTGATGGGATTTAGGTTGGCACACTGCCTTAGGCTATCGAAGAAAGGAGCGCCCAGTGACCTTAAGTGCTCTACAGTTTCCTTCTCTGAAAGGTCTCCACAGCTTCTGCAATAGGGGTTAAATGGTAATCTTAGCTTTTCCGCGTGTGTGCCGATCGTCCAGTGACCGGTAAATGCAGCTACGAGTTTGGAAAATGAATGGTGAGGAGTCCAAGAGGCTTTCTGAGTCCTCCTTCTATTTCACAGGAGCCAAATTGTTTCTGAAATAAGCCATGAAGAAATGGAGCTCCATCTTTTCTGCACTTTCCTGAGAAATAAGTTGTGCAATTCCCCTTGAACAGTCAGGCGGATGTCGATGACGGGGAAGGAGATCTCTAAGCCCAGTTCAGTCCTCTTCCTGGGAAGCTCATCAATAATTTCATTTCCCTCTATGTTCCTTTATTCTGGAACCCAGATCAGAGAAACGTTACCTGCGCACCCAAGATATTTGATCTCTAGTTTGGTTCTGCACCATAGCGTTGTCAGAGCCTTGATCGCGGCCTGACTATCGGAGAAAATGTTAATGTCTCCCTCGCATCCGCGTTCCCTAAGCATTTCGCATACCTTCAGGATCGCAAAGACTTCTGCTTGAAAAACACTAGCAGTATTCAGCAGTTTAAAGGAGATAGATATTTTGGCTGATTTAAAGAAAATACCTGCTACGACTCCCGATTCCATCTTGGCACCGTTGGTGAAGACAGAGGTGCTAGCTTAGGTGCGGATTTTCTCATCGATCCAATCCTGTTTATTTGGAAATATTGCCCTAGCACGATCCTCAAATTCTAGTTTGCATATAGATCTGTTCGAAATTCGGAGAAATACGGTGTTAACTGCTCGAAAATGCTATCTCCTTTAACCTAAAATGACGGAAGAGTCGTTGGGAAGTAAGTGCAAAAGAACATTCAGAGCAGCACTGGGGAAAGTCTTACATACTCCGGTGATGCCAATGCATGCAGTCCCTTACATTTGCAAGAGTAGAAGGCTATAGTGGCCTTCTTTATCCGATTTTCAATTTATTAAGTTCTGCCAAAATAATTCTGAAAAATATCAAGATTTACGTGAGCTGGACTGGTTCGAAAGTACCTCGAAAAATCGATTTTTTTACACATAATCTTTTTTTTAGTATTTGTGTTAAAATATCCTCTAAAAATGTTCAAAAATTCCGTCAGCGGAAGCAAATAATGAAATTTCCAGCAACCTTTAATAACTCAGCTAAAGGCCTTGAAGGTATCATTAGAAGTTTTTTTTTTCACTATTTGAATTTCTCGTTTTAATTATGCCATTAACTTACCCAATTAAACTGTGAACTATGGCAAGACCAGTGGAGAAACGAAAGTCGCGGCAGATCGCCGGCTAGGCTGATAAAAGACGAGGCTAAATGGTGCAGCAGAAACTTCGGGGAAGTCATTTTTTATACAACCCAAATGCTTTCGGGCACGAGCATTTCCAGAAATACCTCTTCAAATAGGGAAATGCGAACACCCCACATGCACATAAGGCGACGCAGTCGAAGATGACGCTGAACACACCTTTTGCCAATGCCTGCGCTGGAAACAAGAACGTCGAACGCCGGAGAATGCAGTCGGCCATATGAGCATTGAAAATTTAATCAGGAAGATGCTAAGCAGCAACGAAACGTAAAAAATCATCAGTGGTTTGGCGGAAAAAACTCTCCGGATGAAAAAGCGGGACCTAAATGCAGGCACACAAGCATACAATTTGTAGTGAGGAAGATAGGACGTCCCTCTGAACAGCACTCTGAAGAAAGCTCTCTTAATCTCGGTACATACCATTGCTGCAACGGCGAATTTGATGATGCTTTAGGCATTTTAAACCTCCGCACATATAATTTTTTTTGATTCTTCTATTGATAAAATTTTTAAACAACTTTTTGGAAGTCTTTTCAACTTAGACGTTTCTATCATTTAAGAAAATTCTTCTGAAATAAGAGATATCGCTGTTGAAGGTTGTTCAAAAACATTTTGCGGAACAGTAGCAATATTCTGAACAGAACGTGAAGTTTTTGGTCGGCTAGTCATTTTCTTATCGTCCGCAAAACCAGTTTCTTTGAATTTTTTCACCAACCTTTGAGTTTTCAACTCATTTCGACCATTATTTCCCCCTGAAAAATATTATAACTTTTTTTAATTTTTCATTTTTAAAGTTCGACCAAGGTGGCGCAAAAGTAACCTTGCGATGTTTTTTGGGTGTAATTTAAAAAAAAATTAAAAACTTTAATTCTCCTTGTGGATTATTTTTATTTGGTCTTTTAATTTTTTTACATCAAGTCGCCCTTTTTATGGCATTTTCCATCACTTTGGCCAAAACTTCCGGCGATAGGTCCTCACATTCCTGATGGATATTGTATTTAAGAGCTGCAAGAGTCTGAGGCTTGTTGACATAAACCCGCGACTTCAAAAAGCCCCAGAAAAAGAAGTCTGGAGCGGTCAAATCAAGCGATCTTGCTGGCCAGTACAAATCGCCAAAACGGGAGATTAGGCGCCCGGGAAATGCATCCTTCAGCATATCGGTTATGGCACGTGCAGTGTGTGCCGTTGCACCGTCCTGTTGGAACCACATGTTTTCCAATCCCAATTCATCAAGTTGCGGCAAAACGAACTCGTTGATCATTGCTCTGTAGCGCTCACCATTCACAGTAACCGTTTGGCCCGCGACGTCTTCGAAGAAAAAAGGTCCAATGACTCCTCCAGCGAAAACAGCACACCATACAGTGACTTTGAGCGGGTGTAATGGCCCTTCGTGGGTTACACGCGGATTTTCAGTGCCCCAGAAGCGTAAATTTTGCTTATTTACGTACCCGCTAAGATGGAAATGGGTCTCATCACTCATGATTATTTTTGATGAAAAATCATCTTCCTCTTGGTGGTGATTAAGGATAGCTTGAGCGTATGTTAGACGCGATTGGCGGTCAGCAGCTAACAGCTCATGCACCGTCTGGACTTTGTACGGAAACATCTTCAAATCATGTACCAAAATTCGCTGTAAAGACCGTCGACTGATACCCATTTGCGTGGCACGTCGTCTGGTCGATGTCGACAGCGCTTCCATGATATCCTCGGCTACAGCAGCAATATTCTCTGCAGAACGGCTACTCCGGGGTCTGCCACGCCTGGCAGCATCTCGTATTGTGCCAGTCTCTTCGAGGCGAGCGGCTAAACGTCGCAGTGTTTCACCAGTGGGCGTTGGACGGCGAGGAAATCTGCGACGAAATTCACGTTGTGCCAAAGTCATTACCGATTATTGCTCAAATAAATAGTCAGCAATATTCCGCGTTCCGGAGCAGTGTAGCGTAACATTGTTTATTAACGTGTATTTCGCATGTGTTTACTATACAAATGTCAAAACAGAACTGACATTAGGGGCCAATCGCAAAATTTATAGCATTTTCTGATAGGAGGGTTACTTAGTGCCACCTGTTAGTAAGTTTCAATAATTTCAACGCGTTGTTCTGTCGTATAAAGTCACACATCTGTCCACTTGACAAATGTCAAAGATGATATAAAAAATATGCCGTCTAGGAGCTATTTCCATATGGACATCTAGGCGCGACTTTCGAATGACGCTTTTTTTTCTTTATTTGTGGTAGTCTACAAATGCGTTTATAAAAAATTATAGTTATAGTAATAATGGTTTTACTTATAAGAAATCTCTTTTTTTGGAGTCACTTTCGATTCAGTCCAGCTCACGTCATTCTTACTATTTTTATCAAATGTTTTAGCGAAACTCCAATGGAAAAACCATGTAACTTGTGTAAAACGTGATGCACCCTAATGTGCATGCGTATTAAAATTTAAAATGCGACATTTTAAAAGCAAATATTGGACACTTTAAAACAAAAAATAAATTTGTATTTATTATATTTGATTTAAAATTTATTAGTCTAAAGTCTATTATTCTAAAATTTGTGTCCTCGAAAGCACATTTTTGCCATTTTTATGCAGCAATGTTAAAAAACAAATGAATTTAAACGTTTTTATTTATTTTTTAGGTAAATTTAGCGCACTTCAATATCCGCATTTTAAAATTAAATATTTTATATCTGATTTCCAAATGCAATTTATCTCGCTTAAGAGAGTAACTTAACACTTGTGCTACAGATATAAAATCAATAAATATAAAGCTTTATGCTAATTTTTTTTACAAAAAAAAAGGTATACCAAACAAGTACATCAAGTAGTAGAGTAGTAAAACACACATCTGCTTCAAAGTGCTTGAACTCATAACCTAGTGGCGGCATGCCAAACTCACTCGATTACAGCAGCCGCCAGTTGTGGCAAAAAAATATATTTGACACTAACAAATAAAAATCATTTTTCAGTTCTAAGCATGCACATATATTTTATTTTATTACAATAAAACATTTCACAGTTTCAATTTCGACCACAATTTTTTGCTCCACTTTTTTTGATCAAATATAAATAATTTCCTTTTATTTGTATTATTGTCCACTCACACCCACATAACATACCATTTCTGTTACTCACCCATCTACGAGTTTATTATTATGTACTTTTACCACATGCTGACTTTTATTATTGCAAAAAATGACAAGAAATTAATAAAAGTGCAGAGAGCACTCGTAGACAGACAAAGCATGACACATGAGTACCACTTAAAAGCGCCTAAAAATATGGGTGCTCATTTATTAGATCAACACAAAAATTTAGAGAATAAAACGAGGTTTTTACAGTGTGCTAAATTTATAAAAATAAGAACATAAAATAGTATATATACAGGGCTGCCGGGACATAATTAAGGACATAATTAGAATATTCTAATAATAATGTATTCAAATGGAGTCATCAGGTAGTCTATCATAACGAAAGATTGATGCTAAACACCATATTTTTAATACCGCACATAATATAAATAATGGAAGAAAAGATCTAAAAAATTAAGAGAAAGAAGGAGAATTTTTACCAAGAATACGGGTAGTCGAGAATGAACTATAATAAATAAAAAAACTTGAATTTTCAGTTTGATGTTTAAGGCGTTTTTTTAATGTTTCCCTTCGTATGAAACTGAGTGGCAGATGGACAGCGGAACTCATTCCATCAATGCATAAATAGGTCAAAAGCAACTTCGGAGAAGTTAATTACTTTTTAACTCAGTTCCTCTCGTGCCACAGATACTTACAGAGATACCTATACAGCATGGGCAAGGTAAGCGATCACAAAGCGCTGAACGTTGACGCTGAACACACGACTTTTAGTTGTAGCAAATCGCTCGAAAAAAGAGATGCTCTAAGGAAGCAGATTGGCGACATCGCGCCGAGCAATATGATCAGCAAAATGCACGAAACCGAGGACAGCTGGGGCGCAGTAAAGAGATACATCAAGGAGGCACTACAGAAAAAAAGATAGACCTCGACTCAGTGCAACAATGCGAAGCCGCACAGATAGAGACACAAGATGACGAGCCTATAGATTAAAAGCTGGTTACAAATACGGTGGACCCAGATGGGAGTGAACCGAGTTGGTGGTTTATGAATGTCGCTCTGGGCCCTTCCGAAGTAATGCACAAAGTAGTTCCGAGAAGCGTGCCTCCCTAGAGGAAGAATAGGAGGGATTGGTTTAGTGACCACACCATATGACGCAGTGGACGACGCTTGCGGTAAGTCTAAAGTCATTATCTCACCCACCAAAACAAAAGAAAAAATTCTTAAAAATGTATACTGATTTTTGCACTCAAAGTCTTTTTTTAATGTTGTGAGGTAGCAAACACTTAGTAAAAATTGAAGAAATTTAGGGTTAGCATTAGTCAAAGGCCCGAAAAAATGATGATTTTCAATAACTTTTTTTGTTTTATCTTTTTATTAACGACTCCAGAATACTTTAATTAAGAAAAGTGTTTTAATGGTGTTGCAACATATTTTTTAAATCAAAAATTTTAGATGTTTAATTTTTTTTATTAAGGGGTTAGGCGTAGTCAGAGGCCCAAATAAACAATGATTTTCAATAATTCTTTTTTTGCTAGTCAATTGCTCTTTATTTATTAAAAAAAAAGTAATCGCTGTTTGTGTGGAACCGCTTGCTCCAGAAGTCCCAAGGGATAATCTAGTGCCTGATCGAACCTTTTTTGTTTTTCAAAATTAACAATATGGCGGCCTCAGGAAATATTTTCCAGATTTGCGAAAAAAACCGGCAATTAATTAATTTAAAAAAATCGAAATTTACGAAATTTAGGCACGAGTTTTCTATGTTTTTCAAAAGCAGTATAAATTTTATTGCAATCCCCCAAGCGGTTTTTAAGTTTTTTTATTGCATAGTTTTGAGAAAAACGCATTTAAAGTTTTGCTGTCGAGTTATGTTGAGATATACGAATTATTTAATTACTTTTACAGTGTCATCTATTCCTGGGCCATATTAATATTTTCAGAACTCCGAAGTGGTATTCAAACCTTTTTAGAATCAGCTCGCATGGTAAATTACTTAAATACATCAAAATGGACATTCATAACAATAAAACCCGAGAAGTCGTTTGCTTGCAGTTGCATTCGAGCGTCCTTTGTTAATTCTTAAATAATTCGAAAAGTATTTGTCGGATTCACTTCAAATTTTTACACAATGTTTTTAAGATAATATAACTTAAGAAAATGTAAAAAAAATTCAATTTTTTTGAAGTTGGTGACTATCCCTAACCCCTTGACCTTATGTATCTATGACAACTTTCTCGGTAACCCTGTATACAAACTTATACCTATATTTTTTTTTATAATATATTTCTTTTTTTTTTGAAATATCTTTGTTTTTATTTCAGTTTAACTATCATATACAATTAATAAAAAAATCTTAATTGTATTACTTCATTTATTTTGTGTTACATTACAATTATATTGAAGTATATGACTTTTACTGTAACTCGCTGCATGCAGCTCTGGACGTGACTTACGGCCATAAAAGCTCAAAAAAGTAATTCTCATTTATGCCGAAATGTAACTGTTGCACTTTGTGAAAGCTAAAAATAATGCTTTTAAAATTCTCGGTAGTTGATACTTCACCAGTTAGTCTGAGAAACTCAATTATTTTTAGTCTTAGGGAATACTCGAATGTGTATCACCCGCTCAGAAAGGTATATTTTTCACTTGACTTAATTAACTTAATTTATTTAACTTGATTTTTTTTGTGTGAGCCAGGCGAGTGTCTGTGCGCAAGCACATACTCGTATGAATGGCATTGTATGTGAGTCAGAAAGAGCACATTAGGGACGCCAAGTTTCGGAATTACGGGGTCCCGGTGTTTTTAAGTATCGAACATGCCGGGATTTTTTAAAGTTTAACTACAATATATTAAAAATTCCATCAAAAATCTCACTGAAAGAAGTTAAATATCTCTAATCCAAATTACAAAAATTGATATATTCGATGTGCAAAAAATATTGTAAGTTTGCAACATGATATTTGCGAAGTTCTGTATTATACTTGGGTGACATTTAGAGTACTCAATTTTTCTATTCTTATGACCACTTTTCGGCCACCATAGCCGAATTGGTTGGTGCGTGACTACCATTCGGAGAACGAATCTTCGAATCTCCGTGAAACAGCAAAACGAGAAAAGTTGTTTTCTAATAGCGGTCGCTCCTCGGTAGACAATGGCATACCCCCGAGTGTATTTTTCTAATGAAAAATCTTTTAATAAAAAGTATCTGCCCTTCGGAGTCCGCTTAAAACTGTAGGTCCCTCTATTTGTGGAACAACATCAAGACTCATCAAGCTCGGCCTAACACCTACCAGAAGTGTAACCGCCAATCATGGTTTTCTTTTTTATGACCACTTTCAAAATCTCATTAGACATAAGTACGTTTCTGTAGCACACAGAGAGATTTTGAGAAACAAGAGAAATATTTGCCATCTGAAGTGGGCTCGATGCGAATCATATTGAAATGAGGATGGAAAAACTGATCGAATTTAATTATGAGGAAATAATAGCGATGCTAAATGTTTAATATCAACATAAGTCGACTTTGAGGAAATTTAAGCGCAGGTAGTACTCGTTACATTGGGCACAACACATAACGGGCACGACAACACACAGCTGACGAACGTTTCGTATTTTGTTTCACTGTCAAGCATCTTCAGTTTGGTCTATAATTTAACCATGAATCGTCTTACAAACGAACAACGCTTGCAAATCTTTGAATTTTATTATAAAAATGCATATTCTGTTAAGAAAGTTTAAAGTCGAAAAATTGTGTTCAGCGACGAAGCTCATTTTTGGATCAATGGGTACGTAACTAAACAGAATTGTCGATTTTGGAGTGAAGATCAGCCAGAAGAATTGCAAGAACTACCAATGTATCCAGAAAAGGTCACAGTTTGGTGCGGTTTATGGGCTGGAGGTATCATTGGACCGTACTTCTTCAAAGAGACTGCGAATCGTAACGTAACTGTGAATGGTGAGCGCTAGCGTGAAATGATATCCCACTTTTTTTTGCCCAGAATGCAAGAGCTTGACTCGCATGACATGTGATTTCAGCAAGACGGTGCCACATGCCACACAGCACGCGTAACAATGGACTTGTTGAGAGGCGAGTTCGGTGAACATTTTATTTCACGTTCGGGACCTGTGAATTGGCCACCCAGATCGTGCGAATTAACACCTTTAGATTATTTTTTGTGGGGCTATGTTTAAGTTCATGTCTATTCAGACAAGCCTACTTCAATTAACGCATTGGAGGACAACAGTAAAGCATTTATATGTGAGATACCGACCGAAACATTGGAAAGAGTATGCCAAAATTGGACTAAGCGGATGGACCATTTGAAGCGCAGTCGCGGTCAACATTTGCTTGAAATAATCTTCAAACATTAAATTATATGGACTGTACTATCGATTTAAATAAAAATGTCATGTATTTTTTTGAATTTTACTCGTATTTTTTTGAAAATCTTTCCTATAGCTCTTAAAAAGTCAAAATTTAGTTTGTAGCAATAAGAAGAAGTTGCAGCACACTTTTTTTTGCAAAGTAATCTCGACTTATGTTTTCGAATTCAAACCAAACAGAATCATGTGTGAGATTTGTAATAATAACTCTACTCGAACACAAATTTGTTCGTTCTGCTGATCATTACGAACAAAAAGTAGACAAACCGATCGAAGCGTTCTCAAAAGATAGGTTTTTTAGGTTTTCAGAAAATCTTAGATTGGTGTGCTAAAATGCTTCCAATTTTACGTCTAGGCTTCTAGAACATGATTTTTCTAGACCAATTTCGTTAATGAATGAAGAAGTTTTAAATCGTCGCTTGCTACCGAAACTTTTATTTTTTTCCAAATAGCCTTCTGACAAACAATGCATGCAATACCATATCAAGGAAATGCTAACCAAGATTTGTATCTGTCATTTGTCGCAACTTGAATCTTCTAGAAGATCTGCGACCGTGGGGCGAAAATACTTGCTACTCGCCCACCTTGGATGATAAAAATAAATCCGCAGGCGATAAAAACACTGCAAGCACTCCAAAAGAAAAATTTATCACAATATTTGCGAAGGGAAAAATGTTTTGAGCAGCAATGCATGAACTTTTATATTCACTGATTGGACCAAAGCGCTCCACAACACCTCTTTCGCAGTAACAAGAGAAAATGGAGATATCATCCGCCTAGGTATATTACACCCCATACGTGCCGTGTTTACTGCCGAACTACCAGCCATACTTGATGCAGTGATGTATGCTAAGCGCAGTAAGGGCAGGTTTAAACTCCCCACTCAATGATCAAAATGAAATAAATATAAGCCGCAATATTAACTATTCATCTCTCCCAGAATAATCAAAATGGTGTGCTCTCTTGGACACGTAGGAATCAAAGGCAACGAGAATGCAGACACTGCCGCCAAAGCGCTGCGATGATCCCATCTGTACTGTTCAATTACACAATAAAAAAAGATATTTTCACTGCAATTGCAAGGAAGAGATACAGACATCTAACTGACGATTGGAAAACTTGCAAACATCACTTTTCTGATATCAATCCATCCAGAAAAAACTCAATCTTCCCGCTGACATTCCTATTCCAAAGATAAAGCCTTTCATCCATCTACGCCTCGGACACACGAAAAATAAATAAATATATTCAAGAATGACGCATGAAATTTCGGATTGTTTTGTTACTGAATTGAAGAAAGTTATATCCGGGATTACAAAAAATATCCCGATATTCGGCGTTCAGCAATCACAGCTAGTACTAGTATTCCTAATGCATACATCAAAATATTATATATCTCCACACTCTACTGCACGGCATCCCGGCATTACATTGAAAATATCCCGAAATCCCGTGACGAATAATCACCACTAATATTAGCAACCTTATTACACGCAAAAATATTTTGCTATGCTCTACTTAATGCAATTCCCTTATTTCATTACAAAAATCCCGAAATCAGAGCATCACTATTCACCACTAATATCGGCATCCGCAAGCACACACGAAATATTTCGCCACACTTTACTGAATGCTTGATTTGGTATTCCTTTGTATTCGTGTGTGTGGTGCGGTGGGCCTTTCCTGCCGAAAGTTACTGCTTAAATGATTGTCTCATTCGGCATTGTGGCTTGTTTGTACGATTAGGCAACAATATGATTGTATTTTATTGTTGTACGAAATGATTGTTGTGCATTATTGTAACTGTAACTGTACATATACTTCTACATACATACATATGTTTCTCATGTATTTCATAGCAGGTTTATATTATTTGGAGTTGCGTTGTTTGCCGGTGAGTCGCCTTGCTGGCTCTCTCGAGCATAGCCGCCCAATTTTTAACATTTATCTAACTGGCTGCCTCTGAGTGTCTGTATATTTACTGTTGTTAGTGCCGACAGAGTTTATTGTTTCAATTGACTACATATAACCCCGCTACGAACCATAACCAGTAATTTTTTTATGTTTTCCGTTTCAGGATCATCAATATTGATGCGAGTGCCATTTGATGCTCGCCATAGCGTCACTAAAGTAATGATAATTTATTTCTGGTAATTCATTGTGTTTATTTTGTTAGTTTATTTTTTGTGTTTTGCTTATTTTGTATAGTTAATTTAATTGATTGGAGTGTGTTGAGGTGGTGGCATAGCGATTTTGGAAAAAATTGCGATATGTTAAGGGTGCAATTGCGGCAAGAAATATTTCTTTTGCAAAAAAAAATATATACTCTTATTGCATGAAGTATTTAAGAAAATTTAAATAATAATGAAACTGGGAGGAAGATGAATATGTATGTGAATTTTTGTGAAATAGATTGTTTTTACTTGAATATTTTTAGCGACATAAATCAGGCGACACAAATAGAGCTGGATAATAACATCTAAATTCCCGCTACTATTTTATAAGAAACGCTAATACGAGTACTGGCATAGCCACAGAAGAGAACGGCGAGTTGGATATTAAAAACTTTAATACAGCGCTTTAGTTTTGAATGCTGGTATCCACTCTTGCTGAACTACTAAAAAGTTCGCTATTGCCGATAAGTTCAGGTGAGGTAATTTCAACTTAGCTAATTAACGCTTATCTCACCCTAGCCTATAAGGCTGTCAACAGTTTTATGGATGTATATTATGGAAGTATATGCTTTAGATCCTTCATGCGATGTACTGTTTCACCAACTTTAGAAAGATGGGGATTCTCAAGTAGAAACTTGAAACCAAGCCAGCTGCGTAATTCCTGAACTGAAAAATTCTAGTCTATGAAGTATTCGGTACAAATTTATAACCTTTGTTACAAATCACGCGTATCTAACCCCTTGGCCTAGTCTAAGTTCTTCCAACTGAGGCAGTTTTAGATATCGGATAATTTCTCAAAACAAAACGCAGATATAATTAAAAGCAATTTATGAAAATCATCGACTTAGGGGAAAAGAGTGCGCAACAAAACTTCAAATATTGACTCGCCATCTAAAGTGAATTCTCTTCGTCTCTTGGTACCATTTATTCTCACTGTAAGCAGAGCTTTCAACCGTTTGCTTTGGGTCTTGTTGGGTCCACTTAATCACATGAATAGTTCACGTGAGAAAAAATTGAATAAGAAGATCATGGAATTTCTATCTAAAATCGGTCGCTGAGTCCGCTATATACCGCCAAATAACGGTTATGGAATAAAGAAAATATTATCCATCAAAAATATTTTTAATATCTGGTGTTGAGTCCAATTTAATATAATATTAGTTTAAAATACTTTAATGTTTTTCAACTTTTGTTATTTGTTATAATTTTCTGTGAATATAAGTAGGCTTTGTTTGTAAAGAAATGGGTATATATACGGAATATTTTGTAAAATAAATTGTGAGAAAAATTGTAACTTTTCAATTGAAGCAGCAAGTTTCATTATTGTTTTGGGCAATTGTTGGATACAGGACTCTCCCCGCAACATTAAGAATTAAGGATTCTCCCTGCAACGAATTTATAGCCGCCTTCAAGATTCTTCCTGCAACATTATTGGTTCTTCCTGCAACATTATTGGTTCTTCCTGCAACATTATTGGTCCTTCCCGCAACATTATTAGGTCTTCCCGCAACAGATTTGTAGCCGCATACAGGATTCTCCCCGCAACACTATTTGGTCTTCCCGCAACAGATTTGTAGGTGCATACAGGATTCTCCCCGCAACACTATTTGTTCTTCTCGCAACAGATTTGTAGCCGCATAAAGGATTCTCTCCGCAACATCTGGAGAATCGGCGAATCAATAAAAAAATGAAAAGTAATGCAGTGTAAAAAAGTAATCTTTCGGTAATGCATCATTTTTTATTAATATAGCATTAAAAATTTTAAAGATATTTAGAAATTTATTATGACTTGTGACCAAACAAAAATCCCAAGAACTAAACCATCGAATTCCCTATTAAAACCCATCGCAGAGTTCGAAAATAGTAGCAATTTTTTCTGTTAAGTGAATCTCGTGAACCAAATAAGAGATAAGGAAGAAGTAGATCATACAAATTTCTGATATCTTGTCCGCTTTTCAACTGTTTTCTATACTTCACAACTATTTTTTTTCGATTCCATATTTGATCGCGTATGCACTAAGAAATTTTTCGCTTGATAAATAAAACTTCTGGTTTTTATTAGCAAAAAACTGAATCAGGTACGATTTGACATGATCATCATTATTGAAATTTTAACCATTCAAGGAGTTTTGTAAAGATCGAAACAAAAAGTAATCAGATGGTGCAAGGTGAGGACTATATGGTGAATGTGACAAAACATCCCAATCAAGCTCCAATAACTTTTGCCGAGTGTCCAAAGATGTGTGTGGCCAGGCATTGTCATGATGGAATTCAATACTTTTTCGATTTGTCAATTCGGACCGCTTTTCTGCGACTGTATTGTTTATTTCGTAAGTGTTCAATGTAGGTTGGGGGGTAAGAGTTGGGGGGTAAGAGTTCGAAGTAGACAATTCCTTTGTAATCCCACCAAACTGATAACAAATCCTTCTTTTGAGGAATATCAGATTTTGATGTTGCTTGAGCTGGTTCACCTGGTCTACTCCATGTACTTTTCCGCTTGAATTTGTTAAAAACAACCTATTTTTCATCGCCAATTATCAGTCGTTTTAAAAATTGATCATTTTCAGTATGTTTTTTTTAGCAAATCGCAGCTGCTAATGCGTTGCTTTAAAAGCGTTTCTTTCAGTTCGTGAGCAAGCAATGTATCGAGTTTTTGAACATAGCTGAGTGGTTTTAAATGATTTTCAATGCATGTATGTGATACATGAAGCTTCTCTGCAATCTCACATGTTGTACTGTGACGATCCGAATCATTTATTGCTTTGATTAGAGCGTCATCAACTTCAACTGGAGGACCAGAGCGTTTTTCATCTTTGAGTGACAAATCACCGGAACGCAATTTGGCAAACCAATTTTGACACTGCCGTTCTTTTAAGGCTTCGTCACCATAAACAGCACGCAATTTTTTATGAGCTTGCGACGCGGTTTTCCTTTTGCGGATGCGGTTTTCCTTTTCCTTTTGATTTCCCATTTTTCAACGAACGCCAACCGAAAACTACGCAGCCGATGAAAAAACTGTTTTAACTGAATGACAGCTGAACTGCCAACTATCAAATAACAAAATGTGTTTTACATACATTTGCACTACGGTTGCAAACCTATAAATTCAACTGAAACCGTCAATGACTGAAATCCGCAATTACTTATTTGCCAACCCAATTTTTAATCTCATCTCATAAGACCTTCCTTAAGAATAGTTTATCAAATTCTAAGAGTAATAAATTTGAATTATTAAACTCTATTTTAATAACACTATAACAAAAAATATTTCAAAAACGAATTCATAAATATCATGGAAAATTCCAAGAAGAATTAAAGATTTATTTGACAAAAAAACAAAAGAATGAATTCTTTGTAAACCGTGTAATTAGATTACCAGTATTGCTGTGAGAAACGAAAAAGCTGCGCATAATTCAGCTTTAGCGATTAGCCTTTAAATTAGCATTACTTTCATTTCCAATTAAAAAAAATTTAATCAACAATGCTTCGGATTCTTTCCACCGAAAAGGTCCTATCTTAAGACAAAGTGGGGTGTCAAGATTTTCATAAAAAAAGTTCCCAACTTGTTTATGGTCGCACTGATTAAACCAGAAATGGGCCCTATCACTAAATAGACGTTAAAAATAATATTGGATTTCCATTTAATTGTCATGCATAGTATGCCAAGTAAAAAATTCAAAATTGTCTCTCTTCCTTGAACTATTTATTGCAAATATATTGAATGCTCCAATGTATCCATCCCCCCATTATCTTCTCTCAACACTATCTTCCCCATTGTTCTTTTGCAAGGTATTTTCGAAATTATTCACATAATTCCAAGGATTAAATCCGAAAAATATTTCCTAATTATAAAATGAGTAAATTCTAAACATTATCAATTACGTACGCTCTTTACTATTTTCCTTTGCCCACAACATAATTCATATGAAAAACGGCAATTCGTAATATATTTCCACTTAATACTTAAGCGACACCAAGCCGCAAAAACCTCAAAAATTTCCTATTAGCCAATAGCTAACACGAGTGCGGATTAAAAAAAATATTTCAATTTCTATAACTTTATCGGCTTGGCAACAACACCAACATTTCCCGTTCGATATGACCAAACATTTCCTGGTTGACCAATTATTTGCTCTGCTACCTCGACGCTATTGGATAGGTTAATTTAAAGTTGGATTGGCATAATGCCAGCTATTTTGCGACAGCGCCAGCGCCAGCACCAACGCCAAGCATCAGCGTCAGCACCAGCGCCCAAAACCCAATTGCTAATAAAATCGCTATGGCAACTCGTAAATAGCGTTTTGTGTCGAAATATCTAAATCCGAAAAATGACCAAATCGGCCAAACGGTCAGTGATACTAATGAGCATGGCAAACCACAACGAGCGCGACCGAGGCATAAATAAAATTGTTAGTGTTATATAAAATTTTATCACATAATTATATGATGGTAACAACAAGAATGATAATGGGAAAATGAGGTCAATCGAAACTATTCGTTGGCGCAAATTTTAGCCTAATAATGTAAAGTAAAATATATGCATACATAGATACACCCATGCAGGCATACATATATCCATGGTTTCGATGTATGATTTTTTTGCTGTCAATTAGATATTATATTACCAGTGCGAAGCAATAATATTTGGAATTGAATTGCATATAAAAAAATTAATTTATACTTTGTTGACAATTTCCTTTTTCACTGGAATGTTACAGGACTTTCGGTTCTGCTAAATTCCAGAGAATAATAACTAATATATATAAGTATGCATTACGGAACTCTCTCACCGATTCTCAGTACTGAGTTGTAAAGTAATTCATAAATTAAATTCGCCCTTAAGGGCAGTGATTCATGGCAATAGACGTAAGATTAAACACATTTCGCTAATACCAAACTTTAACTTCAAAGCAATAAAAAAAATTTCGATTGTGACTCGGCAGTAGCTCTGGAGTTGTGAAGTATCAAAAACATCGATTGTAACTCACCAGTAGCTCAGGGAGCACAATTAGGAAGTACTTGTGCCTGTAACTCACAGTTTAGGCCTACTGATTGTCATCAACCTGTTATTGTAAATAATAAATGATTTTGCCGTTGAAAAATTCTGCTTAAAAGAAGCTTGGGAAAGTCGACTGATTCAAAATATTTTTCAAGAGGAGCGAGCGATTGTATGGGAGCGGCATAATGGGATGGAATCAAAACGTCAAAATTAACGAATAAAGCACTGGGTATTTCATCTACAGCGTATCATTATATATACGGTAAATAAGACGAAATTATAATACTTTTTTTTATTGAAGTTAATTTTATTTAATCATATAAATAGTAAAAACAAAAAATTTAAATTTTATTCGAAATTATCGTCATTTGCACAAGCCTTCAAACTATTAGGCCATTTACCTATTACAGCAAGTCCCTACTCGAACCAAAGATTGTTAGAGACTTTTCGAAGTCCAATGGATTCAGATTCCAGACGGACAACCTTCTGCGTCTATTAATCCAGGAATATTGTTTTTAAGCCTCTGTTGGCTTGTGCCTTATGGACTGGAGCAGAATCTTGTTGGAAGATCCAACGCTCTCCATTGAAGATAGTACTGCTCAACTGCTTCACCACACCTTCTAAGACATCCTCCTCGCACACTTTTATCCCGGCCTTAACCCCTTTTTTGAAGAAACGAAGAGATGTAACGCCTTTACCATACACTGCCCCCAAACCATTACGGTGGCTGGATGGTGGCCACGCTAAACACTTGGAACAATATTTTTTGCATCTCTAAAAGTTTTAGCATAGATTTTGTCGTTTTGCTTATTAAACATTTTTTCAAACAAATTTCAAACAAATTTTCTCATCTGTGAAAAGTACATTTTCATGACCCGAAGAAGCTGCTTGCATTTGTCGAGTTCAAGCGCGTTGTCAAAAGCTGACCAGTTGAGCGACGGAAGGCTTTCATATGGAGATCATCTCTAATTAGTCCTGACATGGATCTGGTCGATACATTTATTTCGTTTATCATAGCAGGATAGCGTTCGCCATTCATATTATAATACATTGGCGCGAGCCTCGTCTTTGAAGAAATATGGGCCGATGATTCCTCCAGCTCATAGGCTTCACCGAACGCTTGTTTTCATTGAATGTAAAAGCAGTTCTTGTATGGCTTTGAATGGTTCTTCTATCCAAATACGGCAATTTCTCTTATTGATGTCATTAAGTAAAAAATGGGCCTTATCGCTGAACAAAATTTGGGTCCCAAAATGCGGAGCTTCGGCAAGTTTTTATGAGCCCAGCGACTGAAATTATGACGCTTCAAATCTTAGACTAGCTGTATTCCTTATGCTTTCGAACAAAGATCTTTGCGTAAAATTGCCCAAGTAGGGCCATAAAATAGGCCAGGTTGTAGAGATGGGCACCGAATCGATTTTTCTGTGTCTTCGGCAAAACTCTCATTTACTGCCCATATATTTCTTCTCTTCTCTTCAGGGAGTGCGTGGTGTAATCGGCCGAGTATTATGGAATAATGTAAAATTATTCTCAACTTTCCCGATGGTTTGCTGAATAGTGCGTTCGGTAGGTCAGTTATGTACAGCATAAATTAGCCTGAGCGCGCAATGAATACTTTTCACATTCTAATTTGTAAACGTTGTTAAGGCGTAAGACTTTCCATTATGAAATTTCCATGAATACTGAAAAAAATTATTTACGTAGTTTGATAGTAGGCATGCGAGATCTGTCAAATAAAATCTACTGGAACAAGTACCTCCAATCTGAACACCCTTTACATATATAAGTGTAATTAGCGCTCACACCCTTTGTTGGGCATTTGGCCAAGGTTTTCCTCACATTTGTGGTGTGCTTCTTGATGCTGATGCCCTAAAAATACTTACTCTTCATAATTTTCTTGAAATTCCTCCATTTTTTTGAAACTTACTGATAATTAAAAGGTCTTATTTATGTGCGCAATTTTTGTATTCCAATTCTTGTCGACGAAGCAGTTTATGACTTTTCAATTAACTTTCGACATTTTTGTATTTGTGGTAAAAAAAGTCCTTTTTCAAATCAATTTTCAACCCAAACCCCTCATAGTAAGCGCTTTGAACGGAAGGAAATAAAAAGTGTTTGCGACATAACCCAGTATGCCACCCAAAGCTCCGGAGGGAATAAATCCGCTAAGCGTGTAAATTCCATTGAACGACACAAACTATTGACGACCTCGGCAGAGAAATAACCCACGTCGCTACTGCGAGCATCAGAGGGATTAGATGCCCCACGTACTGACAGTGTTAATTCTCGAACAACAAAAACAACAATTTCAAAGTAGCAACGCATATACGGGCGACTTAGACGCATAAAAACGAAGCAGGGCGACATATGCAATACACAATACGAAAGGGAGCAGGGAATGTGAAAACAGCAATGGCACAGCGCAAGCACAATCAGACCAACCAGCCAAGTAACCGAACAATCGAGCAAACAACAAAACAGAAAACAAAAAACAAAAAACTCAACAAACATAAAACAAAACAGTAAACCAGCAATGCTATTGTAAATTCTAAAAGGTGAAAATGTCGCCAAATTTGCGCATCCAAAAATAAAACAAAAGCTTTGGGGGCTTCAACGCGCACACTGCGGCAATCGTGCCCACCCACTGCTCACTACCTTCCGTCATTCCTGCCCTTCCATCAAACTGAACAACAGCGTATAGGCGGAAGAACTGCTAACCAGTTAATAGAAATACGCCGGTGCTCTCCCCATGAGTTCGAGCAGCTGAAGTTGGCACCAGTGCAGCAGCTCACTGAACGGTATTTATGATGTGCATCGTATGGCGGCGCTCAACAAGCCGCAACGAAGCGTGCACCGAATAAACTACGGAGGAGGAGGATTACGATGATAAAGGCGAAAGAGCGAAAGTGCGGAAGCGTAGGGCAGTAGCAGTGGCACGAGTAGGGTTTGTGTTAATGCCACTAGCAAGAGCAACAGGGCATAGTGGCAAAAGCTGAATTTTGCAGGGCAGAGTAAGTGCAGAATTGCAACAAAAAGCAGCAACTGTCTGGTAGATGGGAATTTATGGCGCGCGTCAATGATACATCCGTCGAAAAACCGGGCATAAACCGACCAAAATTGATAGCTGTGAATGAGAGCCGACCAAATCGGGCGAACACAACGACATGTGGTACAGTTCAACTTCAATATATAAAACTCACTAATAAACTAATGGACACTTTCTATTTTGATAATGTAAATCAGAACTCGTTTGCATTACTAAAGTCAACCCTGACCTTGACTTAAAACATGTAACAGGTGGCGCTAAAGTAATCCTCCTATCAGAAATGCTATAAATTTTGCGATTGGCCCCTAATGTCAGTTCTGTTTTGACATTTGTGTAGTAAACACATGCGAAATACACGTTAATAAACAATGTTACGCTACACTGCTCCAGAACGCGGAATATTGCTGACTATTTATTTGACCAATAATCGGTCGGTGACTTTGGCACAACGTGAATTTCGTCGCAGATTTCCTCGCCGTCCAACGCCTACTGGTGAAACACTGCGACGTTTAGCCGCTCGCCTCGAAGAGACTGGCACAACACGACATGCTGCCAGGCGTGGCAGACCCCGGAGTAGCCGTTCTGCAGAGAATATTGCTGCTGTAGCCGAGGATGTCATGGAAGCGCCGTCGACATCGACCGGACGACGTGCCACGCAAATGGGTATCAGTCGACGGTCTTTGCAGCGAATTTTGGTACAAGATTTGAAGATGTTTCCGTACAAAGTCCAGATGGTGCATCAGCTGTTAGCTGCTGACCGCCAATCGCGTCTAACATACGCTCAAGCCATCCTTAATCACCACCAAGAGGAAGATGATTTTTCATCAAAAATAATCATGAGTGATGAGGTCCATTTCCATCTTAGCGGGTACGTAAATAAGCAAAATTTACGCTTCTGGGGCACTGAAACTCCGCGTGTAACCCACGAAGAGCCATTACACCCGCTCAAAGTCACTGTATGGTGTGCTGTTTTCGCTGGAGGAGTCATCGGACCTTTTTGCTTCGAAGACGTCGCGGGCCAAACGGTTACTGTGAATGGTGAGCGCTACAGAGCAATGATCAACGAGTTCTTTTTGCCGCAACTTGATGAATTGGGATTGGAAAACATGTGGCTCCAACAGGACGGTGCAACGGCACACACTGCACGTGCCACAACCGATATGCTGAAGGATGCATTTCCCGGACCCCTAATCTCCCGTTTTGGCGATTTGCACTGGCCAGCAAAATCGCCTGATTTGACCGCTTCAGACTTCTTTTTGTGGGGCTTTTTGAAGTCGTGGTTTTATGTCAACAAGCCTCAGACTCTTGCAGCTCTTAAAGACAATATCCGTCAAGAACGTGAGAACCTATCGCCGGAAGTTTTGGCCAAAGTGATGGAAAATGCCATAAAATGGGCTCAAATGGCAATCAACTGTGGCGGTGGCCATTTACATGACATCATAGTCTCGACTTGATGTAAAAAAAATTAAAAGACAAAATAAAAATAATCCACAAGAAGAATCAAAGTTTATTATTTTTTTTTTAATTACAGCCAAAAAACATCGCAAGGTTACTTTTGCGCCACTTGTTATATATATAATTGACGCTTACACTGTTTTCTTGAGTGTGCGGCTTGATATTATCCACAATTGGAGAAACCTCCTCATTTTTATGGTTCTTGTGACAGTAGCAGATTTTTTGAGATGAGCTTTTTCGCGCCAGTAATATACTCGGAGATTTGCCTTTATCTTCCAAGGACTGACCGACAAGAGAAAAAACCTTTTCTATCAGTTTTTGTTTCGGGTCCAGGGTTGCGAACCTGTGTTCCTCCGAATGTATTCTCGCACCAATCCAATCGGCTAAGACAGCCGCCAACACAGCGAAACAGTTTTACAAAAATTTCAGACAACACAAACAAAAGTTTATAATTATGAAAGAGTATGTCTTCCAGACTAACTTTGCCGAAGACAGTACTAGTCCAGAGGGTCTGAGTTTGTTATATGGAGTGAAAGTTTTAAAATTTTGAGTGAAAGTGAGAATAGTTTATCGAAAATATTATACACTTCTAAAACGGGGAAATACCATATACTTATTTCCCGTTCACCGGTTTCGGAAGTAAGATTTAACGAGGCATCTTTCAGTAGTACATTTTAAACCTCTATCTCACATTTTAAAGAGCATTTTCGATCCTTCTTCAAAACAACTATAGTACACGTTAATAAAAAAAGGCAGTTTGAGAGTTAAGTTGTACCAAAAAAATTTTAAACAGACAATCGTGCTGGAGGTCACCGTAGACGAAAAACTCGTACCGATTAAGGTGAGTGCATGAGAGAGCCTTATAAGGGTTGCCCATTTGGTATAGATGCATATAACTATAAGCATAAGAGGATCGAAATCAATTTTTTGACCTACTGTATCCCATTGACTGGAATTGAGGCGTCACTGTGCCAAAATCTTACTGAGAATGTCATCGAAATCCCTCCATTTTTACTTGAGAGATTCTCGATAAACTCGTCTCCTTCACAATAGATGTCTAAAGCTCATCAATCTTCTCACATTACCAAGTGATAAAAAAATGCAAGCTGACCGGTGAGGTATATAGATGTGTTTGGGTGACTCACATCCACCTGAAACTTCAATCTAATATACTAATAGGTTGTGAAAAGAAAACCAAATTATTGATGAAGGTGACTCGGTTTCTGCTGTTGGTTGCTGAAGTACGCATAAAGCCATGCGGAGCGAATCATGAAATAAATTAACCGTTTTTATTCTTATGCCAATATTTTAGCTCTGATTCCTGAACTCGATTCGCACCTTTAAGAAAGCGATACTATCCTCTCTCAAGAAATTATTACCGATGGTGTACTTCTCACTTTTTATTCAACTAACGAATTTATTCTATAGCTAATAAGTTGTAGATCTCGATTCTTAAAAAAACCTGCATTTCTTGCACGTGTGCCAAAACAAAAATGAACCATATATCATACGGACTAAGTCCCTTCGGTCGGTTGAGTGGGAGGAAAGCATTATATAAATAACGACGAAAACATTCAAATTCCAAATAGAAATCAAGCTCCGTTTTGATGGTGGCTACTCTAAAACTAATCTCCGTATTTGATGAACTTAAGTATCTCATGGAGGCTATATGAATACTTCAGAGAAATTTTCTCAAACGCTCGTTGAGAGGCTAGACAACAAAGCTAGACATCTATGCAGCAGATGCTCATCAGCCTACTGTTGGTTTGTATGCCAGCAGTTCTTATAGTACCCACTGCTTTCACAAATCTAAATGCAATGACATGGATTATTGGGAGTTGGTAGCGCTGTCTCTGAATCAAAGTCCGTGGTAATCAGTTGACTATTCTAAAAGCATTGGAAAACTCTTGGATCAACTCATCAAAATCCACAAATTGTTCACGAATATAAACAGAAATTAAATTCCGCTGTTAAGAGGACTATCAGATGTGAAGATATGTGAGTGCCAACAAATATGTGAGTACTGGCTGATGAAAGTGGCGAGTAACTGATCCATTTTACCTAATGAGACATGAGCCACTTATTAGATATGCAGGAATTATTGGTAGTATTATCTGGTAGGAGAATTCCTTATAAAGCTGAGAAGGTATGTGCTATGGATGTCTTTGACAACCCAATAAGTGACCTGTTACGAAGAAGATGACAATTTAGATTACTTTCTCCGCTTCTGCCCGGCTTACGCCAAACTTTGCAGACGCACGTTTTTGGTGATATTTATAGCTGATCGATCAGCTACATTTTTTGTGCCTCGGCAAATCTTAGCATTAGCTGTTTGTGACTTAGTTGCCGCAGATGGTGATGTAAATTTTTTTAAAGGTATACTAATCTTTTGGAATGGGATCTACTTAATCTCCACTTGGGTCCGTCAGGGTACCTACTTATAGGTCTAGCTCTGGCTTACTTATCGGCGACCTGTTTTCCATATCTTTTTTGTAACAAATCAGGACCCGTATTAAGTTTACAGTAATCTTATATTTTGTTACTTTTGAGGAGTAGTGAAAAGATTTTATAAATGTTCCTATTTACGATTAATATCTCCACATAAACGGTGCTAACTTTCATGAAGAGCCCAAGTCATCCTAGCTTTCATCTGTGGTTCGTGTGAAAAGAACAGAGATTTCACGTAACCCAACAGCAAATAGCCTGCGTTGTAAGCTATGAAAAATCCTTTGTGTGCTTCGGGTGTAAAAGTGTTCGGATTATAGAAGTTTTACTGTATCGTTGTGTATAAGCGCCCGCGCAGTCATACATCAGATATATCAATCAGTTTAGTACACCCCCAGTGGTAGTATTTTCCAGGTACTTGAAAAATGCAATGAGATGTGAAGATTTTGAAAAATTATTCCAGGGCTAAGCGCTCGATTTCGACAGGACAAAAGGCTGCATATTAAATTGGCGGCTATCCTTCGCCTGTGCTTAGGATGCGGGGATATCTTTTGAAATTTGTAATCAAGTTTGGATTTCTTTATTATTGCTGGAATACGCAGCCGAGAAATCTGTATAATATTTATAGGAATGAGACGATATGCGAGCTTATAGATTTTCTTTTCCTTTTCTGTCACAGCCAGTGAACACACTCAGGCATACGCTCACAAAATTCTTCTTCTTCTTCCTGTTTCTTACGAAGAATGCTGTAGCGAGTTTAAAGAACCCAGTCTCGTGATAAGCGGCTCCAGTTGGACACACCAAGTGAAGCCAAGACCTTCTCCATTTGATCTTTCCAACGCAGAGCAGGCGTTCCTTTACTGCCACCAGCTGGTACCGCATCGAGCATCCCCAGAAAATTAGAATATTAAAATATATAAAAAGACAACTTAGGTATTTATAATGGCCGGAAATGGATGGTATGAATCTGGACAACGTTTATTTTCTACTTAACTTTCAAAGGCAAAAAATTTTTTCTAGTATCGGCCGACCTTCGTAGGGCAATGGCAAACCCCCGAGTGTAATATATATCTGCCATCAAACAGTTCTTTTGAAAAATTCATCTCTTACTCAGAGGCGGCATAAAACTGTAGGTTCTGCCATTTGTGTCACAGCTGCAAAGAGCACATTCCAAATTGCCGAAAACCGAAAAATGAAATTGAAAAGGATCATCGCAAAACCCTGAGTTTTTCGCCTAAAAATTAAGCCGGAATGCCAGCATCCTGAGATGGATGCCCAATAGTGTGCGCAAAGGTGTACTTTCTTACCCCCGTTGATTGATCACAGAAAAAAATTCTAAAATTCTACACTCATTCAAATTTAAATAGGATAATTTCTATAGTGAATTATAATAAATGGTGTTATTTTTAATACGGTTGGCTAATCAACCGTCAAAGTGCCTTTTAGGAGTCCACCAGAGGAGTAAAAACCAAAATTCCTTTTGAAAACATCAAAAGTGGAGACAATGCTGATTGAGGTGGATCCGCTGGTACTTGCCTTCATTGTGTAATATAGTCAATTATATTAGTTATATTTCAGGGAAATAAATAAAATATAAAAATATTATTAAGAATCCAAGTAAGCTATCTGCAAAAAAACAAAGTAATTTTATTAGACCCGAATTCAAAATGGATTTTTGGACCTGTTAACGGCATCATAATCGACTAGAAAAGCGCGAAAGTTTATTACACTTTAATGCGGCACCAAATCGATGGGAACTCCTGACTGCATTTTTGACTGAAAACACTATTTAACTATATTTCTTCGCATTCTTTTCCCGATTTCGTTTCGCTCAAGACTTTAACTTTCAGGAAACGCTTTTATACGATTTATTTCCTTTAAACTTTTTATTTTGACAAATTTATTTTTAATTTCCATTTTTTTTAATTTATTTGTAAGAAAAATTTCCAAAAATTAAAAATTGTTTTTTATTTTTATTTGACAAAAAAAAATAAAAATAATATTGCCAAGTTTTTTTTCTAGAATTTTTTATGAAGAAGAGTTAATATTTCATTTCTGTTGTTTTTTTAATTTATTTGTGAAACAAATGTCCCATAAAATGTTAAAAATAAATATTTATATTATTATAGAATTCTGTTTTAATTTTAGTTTTCATTATTTTTTAAAACAAAATTAAAAATATTTTTTTGTTTTTATTTCCCAAAAAAATTTAAATAATTTTTTAAGTTTTTGTTTCTTTATAATTTTCTATTACGAAGAATATATTTTTGATTTAATTTTTTTTGAATTTACTTGAAAAAAAAAATGTACAATAGGATGTAAAATATACATTTTTATTGTATATTATAATAAAATTTAGTTTTGTTTTTAGTTTTTATTAAAAATTTTTTTTTTGAAGCTTTACTGTATTTTTTTGTGTGTTTTTCCTTCACAAACATTTTTCTATTAAAATATTAAAAACGTATATATCGAACCCTAAATACAAAAGGGCACAACTCAAAATTTTCCACACTCGAGCTTGACTTGTTTACAGTAGCACAGAAAACAAATTGTGTGACATATCACGCTGAAATTTAACATGTAAGCTTATAACGGTCCTACCAAAAAACAAAAAATTTATTTTTGCAATATGTCATCTGCGGACCGTTTTATTGATAACGTCTCGTTCATATTTGAGCAGAAGTACATTTTGAGTTGTGACCCTTTGTATTTAGGGTGCGATATATTTAGCTTTGTGGCGCCACCTTGCTGTTATTTAAATAAAAAATACATATGAAAAATAAATTTTTTGTATAACAAAATCCCGAAGTATAAATTTGAATTGACAAAAAAAATTACATTCATTACATATTAACTGTAGATGGCTTCTTTTAAAACTTAGACAGCTCGAAGTATACTTATTTACGTAGAATTTTATGTTGAATACGAATCTTCTAGAAATAATGTCAAATAAAATCTGTTCCAAATAAATTCAACTGCCCTAATAAATACAAACCCATCATATGCGACATCTGCAAACATCTAAGTTGATGAGTACTGCATTCCTGCCATAAAATCGATTGAGTATAACTCAGTCGTGAAATTTTTACTGGTTTATTTAATAACATTGAGTGCAAAACTGTTTTATATATAGAGAAGTGCAGCCCCCATTGATTGCCGCGAATGTATCAGCTCTGTGTTTAGTTATGTGCTTGAATTTGTAGCGTCACACATAACACTGTAGCTAAACGTGAACTTTCCACAAACTTGAAATAATAGTTTAACAGTGTTTTTCTATTTGCACCCCTGACATCCAATATTCTACGTATTTACAAAAATAAATAGTCTTGCCTTAGGGATAAATATTTTAATCTTATTTTTACCGTTCTGGGATCTCCAACTTTTTAAGTCCTAAAAATTCCGAGCGCTTTGCCAACAGTCCCGGAATGTTATGGATTTTTAATTTCTTGTGAAGCCCTGGAAATGGAGGTAGAAAAATAATTTGCCTAGAAAAACAAGCAACATTTACTTTAACATTTACAAGGTGTGCCATCTGTTATGTCGGTATGTAAACGCTAACTTTGTTATTTACCAACCGATCGACTTTAACATATGTACATGTTTTCGATACGTCAATTCAGTAGAATTTTAACCATGGATCGCTTTACACCGAGACAACGGGCTGAAATAGTGACGCTATACATCGAAAATAGTCGTTCAATTCATTCTAACTCAACACGCATATCGGAAAAAGTATAGCGGCAAACAGGCACCGTCTGACAATACTATTCGTCGTCGTTGGTGTCGAATTTTTTTGAGCACGGGACAGTAGGAGATCGTTAACATACCGTTTATCAATTACCAAGACGTTCCAATGAACTTGTTGAAGAAGTGAGGGAGAGCGTTGCCCAAGAGCCAACAGTGTCGTATCGTTGTCGCTCTCAGCATTTTGGCGTCAGTGAAACTACAATGCGGCAAATTTTAAAGGATGATTTAAATTTGTTTCCGTATAAAGTGCAATTGACACAAAGAATATTGCCGACAGACCATTCAAGTTGCTTGGAATACGGCCAAACAGTAGCTCGAATGGTTGACACTGAACCCAATTTTTGGAAGCTAGTTTTAATGACTGATGAGGCACATTTTAACCTCTCTGGCAGCGTAATAAACGAATTGCCGCATTTTGCCGCAAAACTGAGAATCCACACGAAATCCATGAAACGCCATTGCATGACCGGAAAGTAACTGTTCGGCGCGGCATTTGCGCCAAAACCTTCATTGGACCATATTTTTACCGAAAAAACGAAACGGTCGATGGAAACCGATATCGATGGATGTTGGCTTATTATATCTGCCTGCAAATGTGTGAGAAAGGTTAAGACGGTTACTGGTTTCAACAAGACGGTGCGCCATGCCACACTGCGAATGCAAGAACTGAATTTGTGCAACGAAAATTCCCGGAACGTCTAGTGTCAAAAAGAGCCGACTTCGACTGGCCCCCCAGATCACCTGACTTAACCACCCGGACTTATTTTTGTGGGGTTATCTGAAAAGTAAGATTTACGACCACAAGTAGCAGACTATTGACCAGCTTAAGGAAAAAATTCGAACCAGAAGTGCTTGACAAGTGATGACAAACGCAGGAAAAGGATCGCAGTCTGTGATTGCTAATAAAGGTGGCCACTTGATTGATATTGTATTCAAAAAATAGTTTTAATAAATTGTAAATAACCAAACCAAATAAAAATACCTCACTTATACAAATCAGCTGTTTTTGTTTTCAAAGTTATTCAATGTTTTCATACCGACATAAAAGATAGCGCATCCTGTATATTAGCAAACGTGGATATGTTTAAACATTTTTGTTTTTGTTTTCTTTTGATATGGAAAGCAATACATACATATGAGTACCGCTGTTGCAAAAAGTTGGACATACTGACCTGATTTTTTATTGTAACATAAATAATTCCGCTTGTTCCGCCTAATTTGTGCGAGACAAAAAAAAATATATGCATTTCTTTCAACTATAAAATTTAGTTGCTTCCTTTTTCAGTTTTTTTACATCCAGCTTTTTCCAACATCCTGCCTGTTACTAATGAAATAATTTCCACTCTAAATAAAAAAGTGTATTTATAGCCGATTTATTTATTATTTCATTGCTTTTGAACAAATTTGGTGTAATTTTTTTCGAGTTAAGTTGTGGAAAAATAATAAACATCTCAATGTGGTAACGAAAATTTCAGAGAAAACATAGATTCGAGTCCCGCTGAAACACCAAAATAAAGAAAAGGTTTTTTCTAATAGCTGTCGCCCCTCGGCAAGCAATGGCAAACCTCCGAGTGTATTTCCGCCTTGAAAAAGTTTCTCATAAAAAATATCTGCCGTTCGGAGTCGGATTGGAACTGTATGCCCCTTCATTTCTGGTGCAACATCAAGACGCATGCCACAAATATCAGGAGGAGCTCGGCCAAACACGCAAAAAGGGTGTACGCGCCAATTATATATATATTACTGTGCACAAAAAGTAAGGTGAAATTGGTTGTAAAATGAAAAATCTTTATTTATTCTTGTAAATCAATTTCATCTCCTTCAAAATAGTCCCCTCTCGATGAAATACACTTATGCCAACGATTTTTCCAATCCCCGAAACATGCCAAATAGTCCATTTCCGGTATAGTCATCAGCACCTTCTTCGATTCAGCTTTTATCTCCTCAATCGACTCGAAACGCGTTCCCCGGAGTGGTCTCTTGAGTTTTGGGAATAGCCAGAAGTCACACGGAGCCAAATCAGGCGAATACGGTGGTTGCGGACCGATATGCATGGAATTTTTGGCGAAATGGTCACGAAGAACGAGTGCAGTATGAGACGGTGCATTATCGTGATGCAAAAACCAAGAGTTGTTGGCCCATAATTCTGGTATTTTTAGACGAATTGCTTCACGTAAACGACGCATAACGCTCAAATAATACTCCTTTTTAACAGTTTGGCCAGGTGGAAGGAATTCATAGTGCACCACACCACGAAAATCGAAAAAAACTGTCATCATGACCTTTATTTTTGAACGACTTTGACGTGCTCTTTTCGGTCTAGCCTTGCCTTTAGCACGATATTCGCTTGACTGGTCGGTTGTTTCAGGGTCGTAAGCATAAATCCAAGTCTCATCTACCGTAATGATGCATTTGAGCTTGTCCTGATAGTCTGAAAGCATTGTTTCACACACATCAACGCGATGACTTTTTTCCAAGAAATTGAGAGTTTTCGGTACCAAACGAAATTTGACTTTTCGTAGGCCCAAATGGTGTTTCAAAATGGTTTTCACAGTTCCTTCTGATATTCCGATCATATCAGTAATGTCTTTAACAGTCAACCGAGGATTTTTGAGCACTAACTCCTTCACTTTATTGGCGTGTTGGTCATCTGTTGACGTCGATGGTCGTCCGGAGCGCTCCAAGTCATCAACACGTTCTCGACCCTCTTTGAAGTCTTTGTACCACTTATAAACATTTTTCTGCGACATGGTCGAATCACCAAATGCCTTCTGGAACATGCTAAACGTTTCCGCAGCCGAAATTTCATTCCGCAAACAAAATTTGATGGCACTTCTCTGCTCAATCAAATCAGACATTGTAAAAATCGAAAAATGCACTCTTTTTTTATTGATAACGACATTCACATGAAAGTTGGCCCAGATGTTATTAACAGTGCTGCCAACTCATGAAAAAAATAACTAGAGCGAAATTTGTATCCCGCGAAGTTTGACAAATAAATTCACCTTACTTTTTGCCCACAGTAGTATACACAATATATAACTATATCCCGATGCATATACGAGATACCGGAAACCCCTTAGTCATAAAATCAAAAAAATTTACATCACTATTCTATTACTACTCTGTATACTTTACCTTAAGCGTAGAATGTTGCTAACATAAAGCAACAGTATGATTTTACCACTTTGGCCACAAATAAATGTGCAATACTTAGATTTGTTTCACTTACGAATAGTTTTCGTATTTTCTTTAAACTTTTCATTTTACCAGCAAAATCGACTTTGGAGACTTTACAAGTTTTGCGAAACATTGAGCGCTTTTAAAATTTTACAACTCATTGCAGTTAATAGTTGGCAAACGGCAATCAAGCATACATTGAGTGCAAAACTTCTCCGCAAAATTTGGCCACAAGCAAACATATTAGATGTAGGTCTCAAGTCATACATGCATATAAACCTACACACATACATGTATATATATATATATATATATAAATGTATATATATACACATACACTCGGCGACATGGGCTTAAATCCACTATGAGCTGCTCCTATGGAACCAAACATTCAATTTGAAGCTCTATTGTAAAAGCCTGACACATCACATCCGGCTAACACTTCACTACTCGACCGCACTATTATCCCTTCATAGTACAAAATTGATCACGGAAGAGGTGTGTGGCAATGAGAAGGTCGAGTTTTCTGCCAATAGTGCCGAGGATAGAATACTTAAATATTGGTTTCTACGATATTTTGCAAATTCATTTCACTGCAAATCAAAATCCAACTTTTCTTAGAACGAAAAATTTCCGGATATAATATAAATATACTCATAAAAAATATGTTTAGACATATATGTTTGTATAAATATATGTATCATATATAGTATTTAAGACTCAGGCCCAATTTTATGAGGTTAGGTTAGGTAACCTCATACTTTGTTTAGGAAAATCGGAAAAGTCACAAAAAGCAGCTACATATAAAAAAAAGGCTAAATAAATACTTTTGTACGTTATTTTTAAGTTTTTAATTTTTTTTAAGTTGATCTTTAGGTTATTTAAGCCATATATCATATTTAAGGCTTAGGCCCAATCTTTTTAGGCAGTCTCATAAATTACCACTTCGTTGAGGGAAAATAGGAACAATTGCGAGAGACAGGTACATATAGAATGGCTCATGATACACAGTTGTACACCTATACCCATAAATCAAAGGATTAAATTGATATTTTTTTAAATTGTTTTAAGTTGAGATGGCTTTTACAGTCCCTAAAAAGTAGGTAGCTTTTTTTGTTTCTTTTTTAATAAAGCATAGGACAAAATTGTTTGGACATTTGTGAATGGAAATTAAAACGCGAGATTAAAAATTGCCGATGTGTGAACATTTTATACCAAATTTACTGAAAAGATTATTTTTCATCTGAGAAGTCAATGTTAATTTTAATTATTTATTTCAAGAAGTGAACAAGGCATGATTTCAAATTGACTACTGAAACTAAAAAATAATGAAAATATATATAAATAATTTAATTACAAACTTATATCGATAGTAACTGAACTAAACGATAGAGTTTCCTAGTACAGAAAATTCTTTCTTCAAAACTAAGGAGTCTAGAAAGAATTGGAGATTGGAAAGTCACGACGACCACGCTCAATTGGAGCATCTATAATCATATGTATAAATCAATAACCTCAGATATTTGCAAATATAGGATAAAAATCTAGGGCGCAGCAAAACACCAAAAAAAAAAAAATATCCAAAAAATTCAAAGGACCCAATTTAAAATATTATATATTACTTCCGAAGAATAACAAGGGCATGTTGGTATATACCAAACGACGCGACAGCGACTTTAGTATCGACACAATTAGAAGAAATACAGCATCAAGCACATACAGGGTTGCCCATATTCGACGGACCCATCTGGCAACCCTGTATCTTTTAACAGAGACGTCAGTTCGCTTAATGACTTACCGCGTTGGAAGCGTTAATTCAAGCATATTTTTACCATGGAATAATACACGCCACGCTCCCAAATTGTTGAAATTTACATTCAACAAAAGAAGTCAATTGTGAAAACTCAACACATTAAACGTTTGTACGAAAGGTTTTCGACTGGTGATGCTCTTTCTAATCCAAAGAGGCCAAAGCAAAACCGACCAAGGCGATCGGCTGAGAATATTGCTCTTGTACGGGCCAGTGTTGAGACGTCGCCAAGGACATCCCAAAATCGCCGTTCTCAGCAGTTGGGCATTGCTCGGACCACTTTACAACGAATTATCCGCATTGATTTGCATTTATTCCCGTATAAAATTCAATTGACGCAAAGATTGTTGCCTGCGGACAAGCCTCGTCGATTGGAATGGGCCCACAGATTCATCGAAATGGCTGAAGATGACGAGCAATTTTGGAACAAAATCATCATGTCCGATGAGGCTCATTTCTTATTGAATGGTACGGTAAACAAGCAAAATTGCCGTATTTACGCCACTCAAAATCCTCACGAAATTCAAGAGGTACCTCTTTACGACGAAAAAGTCACTGTTGCAAAACAGGCAGAATACGCCGTACAGGCTCAAGGCGGCCATTTGAGAGATATCATATTCAAAAAGTAATGTCAACAAATCTACTTGAACCAAATAAAATGATTATTATCGTGAACATCAAAAAAATTGTGTTTTTTTTTATTTAGAAAAAAAAACACATGGGTCCGTCGAATATGGGCAACCCCGGAGATGGTAGGCAAACGGAGATTAAAACGATTAACTCCAACAGAACTCACAATGTAAAAAAATTAATTATAACTCTTAGAAATTAACACACTTTTATTTATTATTAGTTAAAGAACAAAGAATTCCAATATCAATTTAAAAACAATAACTGGAAATAAATAAAAAATACGACCATTACGAGCAGTATTTGTATTGAACTTATTTAAATGGAAAGGGAGAATCTTAGAAAGACTTCTTGGAGGTGTAAGAAAATTAATACCTTGAAGCAGAAATGGGCCAGCAATGTCACCCTGAAGAATACTGAAAACAAAGTAGAGAGCAAAAATCGATCTTATACTTTCTAAAGTACTTTCAAGTTGATCAATAGCAAAAGCGATGTGTAAGATGGGATGAGATCAGAAAATCTGACTAATCTTAGTACACATTTCAGCAACACCTTGGCATATGTTCCTTGCACAAAAATGTGTGGTATGACCTCCATATAAACGCTGCATATTCCAACCTAGAGCAAACGAATACGGTAAACAAAAATTTCAGGGTATAAGGATGCGTCAAATTTGAGCTATGGCGTCGTACGAAACCGAAGAGAAAATAAGGTTTTTAAAGATGATATTAATGTCAATAGTAAATGAAAAACGACTGTCAAAAATTACACATAAATCTTTAGATTCTTTAACAGATTGATTTAAAATATTTTATATGCTACAATAAGTATGAAAGAAAATAAGGATTTTGGAAGGAGTGGCATTTTTTGAAAGTTGTTATTTTCGATACCACATAACAAATTTGTCTATATTTGCTTGAAAACTACATACGTCAGTTATGTTATTTATGTTACTCAAAGTGTTGATGGTATCTTGAAATAAGAAAGAAAGAGAAAAGAAAAAATGTCAAATTATTTTGGCCATAAAAAATTTTAGCATTAAAAAGAAACAAATTTTTTGAGACATCCTTAATTTTGGTAGATAGATGATTTTGTGGCGGCCGCCGTAGTACAATGGGTTTGTGCGTGACTACACTTCGACATTGAGAGAACGGAGTTTCAAATCTCCGTGAAACGCCAAAACGGAGAAAAAAAATGTTCTAATAGCCGTCGCCCCATCGCAGGCAGTGGCAAACCTCCGAATTTCTGCCATGGAAAAGCTCAATATCTGCCGTTTGGAGTCGGCGTAAAACTATACCAGTCTCCATTTGTGAAAAAAGATCAAGACGCACACCACAAATAGGAGAAAGCTCTCGTTCAAACACCCAAAAAGGATATAAGCGCTAATTATATATATTTATGTATTTATATAGAGGATTTTGTATTGTGGTTGCAGAGAGAGTTTCAAAAAAGTGCAAAACTTGATTTTTTTTTTCTAAATTTGTAAATACTTTGCCGAAACGCACAAAATTGCTATGAAATCATGAAGAAAATCGACGGAACACATAACTAAATGTACGAATGGCACCAGTGATATCAATTGAGTTAAGAAGGGTTTAAAACCAGTGGCGATGAAAAAAAAAGTCATCTACAACACGGATTAGCTCTAGAAAAGTATGGAAAGTGCGCGATTTCTTTAAAAAATTATAACAACTTGAAATAAAATTGGCAATACCGCAGACAACCTCATTTTACTATAATATTCAGACCTACGTGGTCTTAATTCAAGATTTTTGTCACGCAAGCTGGTAGACGACAAAAAGTCGACCGCTTGGTAAAAAACTAAGAGTGAATTTCTTACAAAGAGGACAACTATTTCGCTGCTGGACAAAATAAGAGACCTTTGTATTCGGAACTTAAAAAAGATCAACATTATGTGGGTACCAGGCCATAAAGGCATCCGAGGCAACGAGCGAGCCGACGAAACAGCTCGACTTATGCCAGCAACAAGCTCATTGTTTCCAGTTTATTCAGAGAATGATTTACATAGGCATATAAAAAAACATATTGATTCGATTAAGCTGGCAGAATGGTATACGTTTAGGCATCGGTATACTGAATTCAACGACAGGCGCAAACCAGCTCTATACCCAAGCAATACACCTCGATATTTATCAAGCCAGTTCACCAGACTCAGAATCGGACATACTAAACTCACACACCAACACCTCCTCAAAGGAGGTGCCCAACAACAATGTCCATTTTGTAATAATAACGCATCAGCTGACCATCTTTTAAACGATTGTCGTACCTTAGAAAGTTTCAGAAAAAAACACTTCGGATCTACCAAACCTTCTGCTCTTCTGGCTACGGTTTCTACCACCAATATAACCGCTTTAAATAATTTTTTGAAAGATTGTAACTTAACTACTATGATTTAATATGACTTGCTAATAATAACACAGACTGTTCTATCTATCTATCGAGTTGTAGGCCCTGGCAGCTAGTACTCGTTCTTGTATTAGTTTTAGTATTATATATTAATTCTAATAAATAAATAAATAAATAAAATTTCGCTGCTCTTAGTGCTGTGTTTACTTGATTTGGTACTCTGCAACTACTTCCAATTTTCACAACTGCATTTTGCGATGAAAGAAAAGTGCCTTGAATCAAGCGAAGCTGTTTAAGCCATTCAATTGAGCAACATCATAAGCAAAAATTCCAAATTTGAAAAGCTACTTTTGCAAAATTAAGTGGGATGTGTATTGAAGTAAAAAGTAATACATTCATTCGTATTGATAAATAGTGAACATATTTTCTGGCTGAAATTTAAATATCTATACAAAGAGCAAAAAAAAAATTGCATTCTTTGAAAAATTACATTTTTATCAAAATCGAACATAATCCACTTAATGCACGAAAATCTTGAACTGCATAGAAAAAACAATCGATTTTAATCGCTCTCATTTGTCGCCGAGTGTATTTTTCTGAAAAGTAGATACATCTACGTGCATTTGAGTACATATGTATGTCGGTATGTATATTTTTAGGAAGCTGCATACATTTGGTTTTGCTTCTTTCACTTACAAGGTCACACAAGTTGTAAACGCAATTTGCCATCATCGTACGCTTCGACAAGTCATACTCACACTTTTCCATGACTTGTAAAGCAATTTAAGTACACATGCACTCACTTTCTCGTCACAAATGCTTGCACAAATTATTGCGCTCAACTAATCTTGCCAATAAAGTTGGCGGACAAAGTTTATTCACTTGTATATAGTTTTATATAGTTTTAATTTTTTCTTTATCTACTTTTTATTTGAATGCCATCTTCTTCTGGGTTGTGCGTATACCCGATACACTAATAAAAATATTTGCTACACTTTTTTGTACTATAAATTAGTTATGATTTTATTATATGATAAATAATATTAGCATAGCGGTAAAAAATATAGTAATATTAGTGTGATTTTTTTATTTATTTATTTGTTTGTACTTGTGTAGTTTTGGCTGAATGTATTTATAGTAAATTTAAGGTAAACAAATATATTTATAATCTTTTCCCAGGTCAACGGATTCTCGAGATATAAAGAATTTTTATGATCTACCTTTTTCTTTAATCAAAAGCTGTTATTTGAAAGAAGCACGTCGAAGACTTTTAGTGTTCGAGAGACCTTCTGCAAGATATGGGGTCTAAGACCGGCGATAGTATACTGGCTGTACATCACCCTGATTAGACCCATTATTACATACGCCTCTGTAGTATGGTGAAAAGCCACAATGGTTCATTCCAGAGTAAAATCCCTAAACAGGCTACAGAGAAGTGTGTGCTTGGGTATCACAGGTGCCATGAGTACGACAGCTGGTGATGCCCTTAATGCCATTCTGAACTTGCAACTTCTAGATGTTCAAATTCGAAAGGAAGCAATGAAGGCGGCATACAGGCTCAAGTTAAACGGAGTCTGGGGAAATGAAGTAAGTACTGGCCACTGTCAGATATATGTACCACCAGTTGCCGGAGCGGTGCACACTGTTCTCGATGCCGGTGGACAATCGACTGCCTGTCGTTAGCTTCGGTAGGAAGTACGACGTTTTGATCCCAGATAGAGATCAATGTTTAAGTCCAGAGAACCTATCAATGAGATATCAGCACACTTTCTACACCGACGGATCCAAAACCAGTGATGGAAGCGGATCTGGATGGTATTTAGACGAATACACTAAGTACTCCTATCCCACAGGACAGATGGCCACGGTATTCTTTTCGGAAGTCTATGCCAACTTGAATGTGGCGTACTGGCTAATTGATGGAGCAACAGTATTGGAATTTGTAGTGACAGTCAAGCTGCACTGAAAGCCTTTGCTAACCCACGCTGCTCTTCGAAGTTAGTCGGTGAATGTAAGACAGAACTGAACAGTGTTGCAAAACTCAACAAAGTTAGTCTTATTCGGGTGCCTGGACATTGTGGTACTCGTATTGCAGGGAACGAGTTAGCTGATAAATTGGCAAATAAAGGCTCTGCAAGTATGCCACTAGGCCCTAAACCCTTTCTAGTTGTAAATTCCGCATCGATTCAACTATGGATTGAGGACTTCCTGAGGTCTACCCACAGAGGTCGCTGGTATGAGTTGAACTCGTGCAGAGTAGCCAAGAACCAATTTTCTCTGTAGCTGTCCTGCATTTTCCAGAATCAGACTTGGGATACTAGGTCGCGATAAACTGAGTATGGACAAAGTTCATACTCTTCCTCTTTCGGATCTCTTAAAATTCATCAATGAATCTAAGAGATTTGTGGAAGTGTGACCTCAAACTACTTTATCCGTTTTTACCATCCACTTTTATCTTTCTTATCTCTATTCTTTCTACTGAAATCTATCCGGGTGTAGTACAATCGTCTACTGACTGAGTGCTTGGACTTGTCCAGCCCCCCATAAATATAATCTAATCTAAGCTAAGCTGTTATGAGTATTTGACGATATGTCGATAAAATAATGTCAAACCAAAATTACTTGGTTTTTCTAATTCAGCGACTGACTTTACATAGCAATTCAATTGTCCGGTGCTTGGGTAAAAAAAATCACAAATAATTTGAAGAATCGCTACGAAAAACGGTTTAAATGGCAAAATCATAACTTTCCAGCAAAGCAAAAAAGTGTTTTAAAGGCAAATTGGTTGTTTTTTGCTAGTTTTTGCCTGTCAGAAATAATCACAGTTAAAACCTTTATGCAAAAAATCGAGGAATTTCAATTTTGAATTACAGGTGGAAGAACGTTTCATATCCATAGCGCAATGGTAGTTAGAAAGTTTCTCCATTATGCAATAGGTACATCATAACTGATGGTTTTTGAAACGCTGTTCTATGTTGCAAGAAGTGGAGTAAAAAATTTTATTATCGCCAAGAAAAGAAGTACAATACAAAAAAAAATCATTTTACTAAACCAACCTTAATATAGAATTCTAATTTGAGTTTTTGAATCTCGGTGAAAGCAAAATTAATAAAAACATTTTTCTAATAGCGGTCGCCCCTCGGCAGGCAATGGCAAACCTCCGAGTGTATTTCTGCCATGAAAAAGCTCCTCATAAAAATATCTGCCGTTCGGAGTCGGCTTGAAACTGTAGGTCCCTCCATTTGTGGAACAACATCAAGACGCACACCACAAATAGGAGGAGGAGCTCGGCCAAACACCTAACAGAAGTGTACGCGCCAATTATTTATTTTTTTATTTTTTAATTTGAGTTTTGAAGATCGTATGGCGCAAAAGAAGGCATAATGACAACATCTCCCTTAGGCGGCCATCTAAGTGTTCGAAAGAAGCGTTTTCCGGTAGATAAACCTGTTGAAACCAAATGTGGTCCATGTCCTCCTTTTCAATTTTTGGAAACAACTCGTTGAGCATGTCACAGTAACGCTCGCCATTTACTGCAACCGCGACTCCTCGCTCATTTTCGAAAAAAAATGGCCTGATGATGCCGCCAGACCGAAAACCGCACCAAACAGTGACTCGGTGTGGATGCATTTGCTTCTCTACAGTAACGTGTGGATTTTCTGAGCCCCAAATCCGACAATTTTGCTTATTGACGTAGCCACCGATGTGAAAATCATAAAAGAAGAAGAAGACCCACCACTTTGGAAATAGGTTTTCAATATTTCCCAATTTTGTTCAAGCGTATAGCGTCCGATTTCGTAAATGTCAAACCTTTAAGTAAATTATGAACACATTTGACATGCCATTTTTTTACCATTCTCAAAAAATAGGTGGTTCAAAAAACAAACGCTATATGGCCCACCCTGTATATTAAATTATTTTCAAATTAGGATTAAATTTACTACAAATCCGCGCCATATTTTCTATAATTTGCAATAACACTTCAGTTTTTTTTTGTTGTTGTTATATTCGTAGACGCATTTCCACGATTTTTCACCTGTTTATCCTTATTATCTTTCCAAGTTTCAACAGTGCGTTTTCCTTTTGCTCATAATTTACAAGGTTCTTCTACTGACTGACTCTTTCTAATTGCATTTCGATTGCGATATGTTGAATAATTTTGGGCTGATTTGTTGTTTGAGTGATTTGTGTTTCATGCCGTAACTGGTTTGTAGTGCATTCCGTGCATACTTTTTTTCTTGCTATGTAACTATTTGATTTCGATTTAAAACATTTTCAATTTTACTTGGAAGAACTTTTTACTGACCTGCTGGCAAAGTTGCACTAACACAGATACACACACAGTCACACGCATGCCTGCCCATGCACTTCCGTCCCACCTTATTGAAGTTTACTTTAATCTACTCTACTTTGGTGATTTTCAATTTTGCTGCTATAGCTGTTGCTTTTTTTTCATCGTACTGGTATAGCCAACAGAGGAGTTGTTGCTGTTATCGTTTTGTAACCAAACCACTGTGGATGTCATCAGTAATTGTATCGATGGTCAATAAACTAGCCAAGCTGAAGGGGAGTGCAGACAAGAATATATGAACATTTAACTCCCACTATCATTTAACGCACACACCCACACATATACATAAATAAATAGCGACGTGTTTTAAGCCAAACACAAATAGTCAGACTGCTTTAATAGACTCTCTTGCTGCCACACCGCCTGCCCCAAAAAGGGAGTTGTTGTGACTGCTGCACTGCTCTTTGGTTTCAATGATTCTATCCTCTTTAATTTACGACTATGCAGCTAAGTGTGGCTAAAATGTGTCGCATTGCCGCCGGCGTAGTATGAAATGCCGCACACAAACACATGCACACACATGTGTGCGTATAATGCGGGTTACAGAGGAGCGTAGAAACTTTTAATTGCCGCAATTGTCCATAAATAATTAAGAGCGTTTGGCGCTTTCATTTAGCGAAGCGAGTAAGTAAAGTAGTGTTTGCCTAACTGGTTTATCGGGCAAGTGATGCTGGGTGGCGGCATGTGGGGTGACGGCATGTCGAATAGGGCTGTTGAGACTTAATATGTATGTGTGTGTTAAATCTCAGATAAACTTGTTTATTTATGTCTTTTAGGCCATGAGAGCAGACAACTTGAATAGCTATTTGCATAGGCACTTATAAATCATACAAATAGCTGACTTTTCAAGCTTAGGCAGGAGAGAAAAGAATATTTAAATAAACAAGTGGCTATAATAAAAATGCGAAAATAAGAAAGGATACATTTTTATACTGAATATTATTGTAAGCACATTTATTGTTTCCTTTTTTACTTTTAAGGTCATTATTCATACAAAAGTATCGCCTCGGCTTTGCTTCAAACCTCTTCAACAATTCGATATGCCACAAATGTTGCCTAATGTTGTAATTTGAGTATATATTCATTCCTAAAAGACACCCATTATGGAAGTATGTACAAAAAAAAGGGCCAACTAAAGATTGATTGCCATTGTTGTTTTTTTCTTGTTGCCCTTCGGTTGTTGCGTGTTGTATTCAACAGTATCACATATTCATTTTTGGCGTTTTTTGTGCTTTTTCTGTTTTTTTTTTTCTTTTTTTTGCACTTACGCATTGTGTCCGCTACAAGCCGTTGCATTCAAACGTAAAAAAGGGTCCTCAACTCACCCGTCAACACCATTTATTCCAGGCATTTTCATGTAACATCTGTGTCAAGCTGTTGTAGCTATTAGATAAGCGTTTGCCTTTCAAAGCCCGAAAAAAGTGATTTCCGAAAAAAAGGCGTAGAATGCGTATGCGTATGATGGGTATGAAAAATTACGGTATAAATCGTCGAAAATCAGCGTCAGCTGCAGGTTTGTATTACTTTTATGAAATGTTGAAAATATTTGCCATTTGTGTGTTGTTATTAAAATGTTTAAAAAATTTAAGTGGGGGAAAAAGTAAAAAAAGAAGCCACACATAAGTGGAGGATAAAGCAGTTATTATCTCAATATATGAAGTTTTGGCATCGCTGCTTAATAGTGCTGGCTCCAAATGGAGTTACACTTTACAATGGTGTGCGAAAAAAAACAGTTGTATGTGAAGTGACAACTGTACAAGATGGCACAAAATTAATCACACTATCGGAAAATTCATTACTTTTTTCAAATGGCGTGAAACGTCAATCATATTTAACACTTGTGGACTAGACTAGACTAGACTAAATCATATAAATAGCATACGAATATTTATTGAGCAATCAAGTGAATGACGATCCTCACTCTACCATATTTTTATTGATTTCGAAAAAGCATTTGACCGCGTAGAACGCAGTGCAATTTGGGAAGCGATGAGAGGCAAAGACGTGCCATCAAAACTAATAAGGTTAGTAAAGGCACTCCATGCAGACGCCAGCTCCAAAGTTATTCACGAGCGAATAGTCAGCGAACGAATCCTAATTGAAAAAGGCGCACGCCAGGGATGCGTACTTTCCCCCCTACTATTTTGCATCGCCCTCGATGTGATACTGCCGTCGGTTCTCAAAATGAAAAGAGATACTCGCAGGGGCTTAACATATCGTCGAGAAGACTTAGATTATTCAGACGATATCGGTTTACTGACACATAACCATACTGACATTCAAGCGAACCTGGACGCAGTCACTCAATATGCAAGCAAAGCGGATTTGAAAATAAATATCGCAAAAACCAAGGATATGAAACTTATGATACATAACACAGCAAACTTCACCATAAACGGATAGGCGATAGAGCAGGTTAATTCTTTCACTTACCTCGGCAGTGTTATCGTGGCGAACGGATCATGCAGTGCAAATATTCAAGAGCGAATAAGGAAAGCACAAACGGCGTTCAGTAAACTAAGCCCCATATGGCGCTCGCAACAGATAAGTAGAAATACTTAACTACGTATATTTTAGGCCACGTTTGCGAAACGTGGAACTTGTTGCAAAAAGATGCGCAAGCACTTCAAAGCTTTGTAAACCGCAGTTTGCGCAAAATCATGCACGTATTCTGACCAGATACAATTCAAAACACTACGCTCTGGCAAGCCACAAAGCCAAAACGATTAAAAATTGAAGTCACTAAACGTAAGTGGAACTGGCTTTACCATTCCTTACGCAGATCAAACAACAACATCACCGGAAATGCAGTTGAGTGGAACCCGCAGAGCAGCCGCCGCAAAGAAAGACCGTCAAACACATGGAGATGGATGATAGAGATGGAGATGGAGAAGACGAATAAAACAATGGAACGAAGTTAAATTACTGGCACGGAACTGAAATCGGAACCAGCATCAGCCCTACTTTCCCTATACGAATAAAAGGATCACCAATATACTAGACTGCTGCAGCAAACAATCAATGGAGCGCATAAAGACTACACGAAAGATTTCTCTAATTCAAAATAAATTTTTTTTATTTAGTAAAAAATGCATTCGAAAACAAAACTGGATGTTTAATTTTTACTCTTTTTTCATATTTTTTTATGAAGAACCTTTTGATTGCAAAAATCACTCGGAGGTTTGCCATTGCCTGCCGAAAAAATTATTTTCTATCATTTTGGTGTTTCATGCACGGAGATTCGAACCTATGCGTTTCCGAATGGAAGTCACGCCCCTAGCATTTAAACGCCAAAAAAAAAACTTTTCATAAGAACTATCTGACGTTCGGAGTCGGCTTTAAACTGTGGGTCCCTGAAGAAGGAATTCAGCCAAACACCAAAAAAAGGATATAAGTGCCAATTATATAAAGGGTGGTAAATTTCATGGGCCGATGTTGAATGTAAACCACACCTAAACGTTAAGCTTTTTTCCATATTTTGTTTCACATTTTTCAATTCCAGACTAATTCGATTTGAACCATGGAAAGATGCACAATCGAGCAACGCGTTAAAGTTATTCAGACTTATTATGAAAACGGGCGTTCGAATCAAAATGCATATCGCGCACTTCGTGATTTTTTCGGTCAATTTAATCGTCCAAATGTGCGTACAATCGGAAAAATTGTGCAAAAGTTTGCACAAACCGGGTCTGTAGGAGATGTGAAAACACCAAAGCATGCTCGTATAGCCTAGTACTGCAGAAAATATTGCTGCTGTTTGCGATAGTGTGGTTGAAGAACCGTCCACCTCAACTCTTCGACGTGGCCAACAATTGCACCTCTCACGCCCGTCGTTGATGGACATAATGCATAAATACTTACATTTCCACGCTTACAAGGTGCAATTGACTCAAGAACTAAAGCCTCTTGACTATTTCAAGCGTCATCAATGATCAGAATGGTGGCAGGAAATGGCAACAGTGAAGGACCAATTTTCGAAGAAAATCTTCTTCAGTGATGAGGCACATTTTCACCTCAGTGGATTCGTCAATAAACAGAATTGGCGCATTTGGGCGAATGATAATACAAGAGTGATTGCCGAAAAGTCAATGCACCCACAAAGAGTGACTGTTTAGTGCGGTTTATGGGCCGGCGGCATCATTGGGCCGTATATTTTCCAAAATGACGCCGGTCAGGCAGTTACTGTGAATAGTGTTCGCTATCGTGACATGATAACGAACCTTTTATGGCCCGAATTGGAAGATATGGATGTGGACGATATGTGATTTCAGGACGTTGCCACTTGTCACACAGCTAACGAAATAATGGCTCTTTTGCGCGAAAAATTTGATGGCCGAATAATCGCACCTCGCTGCGATGTCAATTGGCCGCCACGATCATGTGATTTGACACCCTTGGACTTCTTTCTTTGGAGTTATTTGAAGGAAAAGGTGTACGCCAATAAGCCAGCAACAATTCAAGAGCTAAAGGATGAGACAATTCGGCACATTAACGGCATAGAACCTCAATTATGCCTCAGCGTCATCGAAAATTTGGACCATCGAATGGAGGTGTGCCGCTATATTTGGCCGATATTTTGTTCCATACGTAATTGAGCTATACCAATATTATCATAAGAAAGAGAAATGGCAATTATTTCCTAAAAAAATTGTATTTTATTCAAAATCAACACCGGCTCTTGAAACTTTACCAACCTTTACATATACATAAATGCATACTATGTAGGTGAAGTAAAGTCAAGAGAACTGAGCAACTTCCGTTAATTGCCTGCAATAATCCATATCACACAATGTGCAGCTCGCTACAAAGGATAAAAGTTCAATATTTTATAGAATTCTCCCAATTCTTATATATGTTTTTCTTTTGAATGCTCGTTATTTTTTTATAAAAGTAGAACCTATTGTTTAACAAGCGCTGTGTAAATCAAAGTTTAAAATTGTATACAAAAATTAGAAAAATTTCACAAACTTTCCACCACAATTTCACGAATTTTAATTAGAGTATTTAGAATAATGGTTGGTAGGCAGTGTTACAGTGGTTTGCCCTAGTGGCCCCCTCGGAAGGGTAGAGATTTATCCTAATCTAGTGGAACAGATTTTTCAATTTTATTGTAATAAAGTGCAAGTTTGAACCTCGTTGATTTTCTAAAATTTTTTCTTGTCATGCATTTGTTATATAGAGACCGGCAAGGATGAAAATTACAAAAATCAACAGGATTTTTCAGCAATCGAGTCAGACCGGCATGAGAGCAATTATTCTATTGCACAGGAGCTGAAGATTAAATATAAAACCATTACAAACCACTTCGAGAAATTCCTATAAGTCTGGTCTCAGAGGATGCTACATTTAAAGTCGCCACACGAGTTGATATAATGGAACCTTTTCAATTGATCTGACGTCTGCACTTCTTTGCTGAAACGTGGCGAAATTGACCAATTTTTAAAGCAGATTTTAAAGGGCAACGAAAACTTGCTCAAACGAGTATATAGGGCAAAACACGTGAAATGTACTCGCTTAAAAAGTTCATCGCTTCGATTTTGAGAGTTCTTACAGCTAATGTACTATTTAGTTACTTCTGCTATATACCAAGGCACAGAAAGTGGTACTAAATTTTAGAGTCCGTCAATTACTTAGTTTTTGATACATGCATAAATTTATTTATTTTAAACTTAATCTCATTTTTTTATCACCTAATTTTTATTATTTCTAAATTTTTATATTATAACTCAAAATACATCGCATTTAGAAACCCAACGATTTGGTTAAATTGTGAACTACCAACGTATTTGTGAACAAAACTCTAAAATGGCATAGGTCCAAATAAAGTAGTGCAGAAAGAAGCGCACTTATAGTAGAAAAAGTTTGCCAAAGTTACAGTTCAAAGTGGAATAAATGAAAAAATGAACAAAATTTTACCTCTTGCACGCACTCCAATTGAATCGTTCTCTTTTTGCTGAAATTTCACAAATAATAACTAAATGCACGCACACATATACATACATACTATGTACGTATATATGTACTGTACCCTGCAGTATTCAGACATCTGTCAAAAGGTCCAGTTATATACTAGACACCTACTGACTTTCTTCCAATTATTGAAAGGTGGTACAGTAGTAATTCATTTGTGAAAAAATAAATGAGATTAAAAACAATCACTTCTTCCCTTGATGGAAGCAATTCATGAGGAGACAGCAGTCTTTGATATAGTAAGTAAGAAATTGTTCTTGTGCTGAAAGCCTTTGAATTCTCTTAACATGAGTTATTTTGTGGATTTTAAATTTGTATTCGAAATATCAAAGAAAAATTAAAAAATATATTTTTATTAAAAAAAAAAAGAGGTTGTCTGTAAAGTCGGCTTACTGACGATAGTTTAACGTGACAACGTCATAAGAAAACATTGATGGAATGGTTGCAATTTTCAAAACAAAATTTTAATTTTATTTGTTTGATAGATATTTTGTATGGATATAGAGGAGGAGGTAAATGGAATTGCAATGGAATAGGTCAAGTTACATTTACACAAACGTGAAAAATGACGAAACATTTATCAAATTCATGAAAGATATCTTCAATTTCGATTGTGCATCAGACGTTAATAAGTCAACAACACTAAGAGGCATCATCATCGATTTGCCGTTTTCAAGACACTTTAAACTCGAAACACTCCCTTTCATTTCCTACTTTTTCTATCATCGTCCTATTCTCAACAGAGAAATGGAAGAAGGCATATGCAAATATAATATAAGTATGTGAATTTATATACAAATGCGCATATACATACATATATATGCTCACTCAAGTAGACAGATCCAGATGTCGAACGTTGCCGAACGCGGGGGCCGATTGTGCTCTTTGTCGTTCGTTCCGCGCTCTCGCTTGCAGTTCAAGCACATTAGCTTACATTTGCTTGCGTACGGAATAGATTCGTATATTTGATATGTCCATATGACTTGTATGCATCTTTACATATAGATTTGTTCGTTTTGAAAATTGCGCGAAATTGTATATGTATATGCATGTTTATATACATATACTAGCAAACCCGGCCCGCTTCGCTGGGCACACTAAAATAGAATAGATATGGTTTAGAACAGAAAAGATATGGTTTTCATATTATTTATTTCTTTATTCTTTATTCACGCGCTTTGGCATAAACAATATTTTTTGTTTTCCTATTTGTTTTTGAGTAAATATAAAATATAAATTGAAAATCAGGAAAAAAGAAGATTGTTTTCAAATTTCAAATCAACGCAAATGAATAACTAAGAAACAATCGTCTTTTTTCCTGATCATCCATGAATTTTTCGTTTCAATTTATTATATATGTTTTATTAAGAATTGGAGCTTTTTTAACCATTATCCATTTATATTTTTCAAAAAAAAAAAACGAAAAAAAATGGTTTTTTCCACGGACACATAATTTCATTTGAACATTCGGATTTCACATTAAATTCTCAAATTTCGTAAGAAATTATTCACTGTTCCAAAATCCACTCCAAAAAAATTCACAAAAAATTTTTACACTTTGCCCTTATGTCTTCTCCTTATGGCATCCAAATCAGAAAGAAATATTGACACATTGTAACTCACACTGTCAATTTGACAGTTCAGTTCCGCCCCAAGCGTTATAAAAGGAAACGACATTATGGCTGGTTCAAAAGAACGATGTATCCGTTGCCAGTGTTCCGAATTACAACCAAACTTTACAAAACCCATTTTCAATACTTACTTAACAATGTGGGTAAGTTTGGTTTAATTCGGTTCAAAGACACGGCGGGTCCACGTTTTGGCATATATGTCGAGACCCTAGTCATCAATAGGTATGAAAATTACCCCGTATTAAAGCACTTATCAACAGCTTTCATTTGATACCCATATTGTACATACACAACCAAAGGTTATCCGGGTCCACGTTTTGACTTATATCTCGAGACTCCAGTCACGGAGCGGCATGAAAAATACTCTGTACTAAAGCATTCACCAACAGCTTCAATTTGATATCCATATTGTACATACACATCCGAAGGTTACCCGGGTCCACGTTTTGACCTATATCTCGAGCCCTATCCACCAATAGGCATCCAAACTATACGTAAACCATCTTCAAAACCTACTTAACAATGTGTGTAAGTTTGGTTTAATTCGGTGGAAAGACACGGCCGGTTAGCGAGCACCCACAAAAAGTTGACTTTATTTTATATATAAGATTATTATAAAAAATTAATAATAATAACATTAAAATAACAGGTATTATTAACAAACTTAGTTTTATTTTAAATTCTTCAAGTAAATCAAATTAATAATAATCAATAAGAAGGCATGTGCAAATACAATACGTAAATTTATATATGTATGTACATATGCGCATATACATACATATATACGCTCACTTAAGTAGGAGAGAGCAAGATGTCGAACGTTGCCGTTCGTTTGCTTTGTTCGTTCCGCCCTTTCGCTTGCAGTTCATTCAAGGTAACGGCAATGAGCAAGGTAACGACAAATGAGCAAGGTTACAACAAATGTGCAAGGTAACACTAATGAGCAAGGTAACGACACATTTTTTCGTGCGTGCAGCCGGCTAAATCGAATTATAAGACGTTATCACGTCAATATCTGTTTTTATCTGTATTGAAGAAGTCAAAGGCAAAACATTATTGCAGAGTTACGTTTTTTAAAGTGAGTACAGTATTTTTATCCAAAAACAATTTAAAGTTCAACACTTTTTAAGTTTTTTCTAAGTATAAGAAAGGTTGGTAAAAAACTCAATTGTTTTCTAAAAATAAATTTTTTATAAATATAAGTTAATACCACAAAAGCTGAAGTTGACGTTCACACGCGCGAGGCAATTTCTGCTGACGCTATGTCTGCTAACTTTGGGTGTCATATCACCCAAAGTCAGAAATCGTGGGAAACAGGTATGGCACATGTTTGATGCATGTGACAACATTTCCGCCGCAAGCTTAGGTTAAGAACAAATTGTCAAATTTAAGTTAGTTCGTTTTAGACTCAATAAAGTAAAGATGTGCCTATGAGCACCTAAAAAATATTTTTTTTTAAGTTTTAATCTGGTGAGAGATTAACTGGCGCCCAACGTGTTTCGGTTAAAGTGCGGAAAAAGTAATTAAAAGTTTGGTCAATTGCCTAAAAGGAGCAGAGTACCAGTGCGAAAAAAATAAAAATTTAAGTTTATTTCGGTCAGTTCGCGAAAATAAGCCACCGTACCGTACGCACAAAACTTAACAAATTAAGCCAGCCCGCGAAAAAACAAACATAAAGAAAGAGAAGTCGCCGAGCTGCAAGGATATCCCGCCAAAAATTAACCGGAACGAACCAAGCCTGTTGTGTCCGTCCGCAGGCAACCTCGCAACGTCGTCTCCTGTCCAGGACCCCCAGTAGAACGAAATAAAACGCTCAAAAAGGACAACTCCGCCAGGAGCAGCGAGGGATTAAGAGTAAGAAACTAGAAATAAGAATTTAAAAAAGTTTGTGAGAATAACTTTGTGTAACTTTGTTTAAACAAGAACGTTAAAATTTATTTAATTAATAGGATAATAAAAACAAAATACAATAAAGTTGGACATAAAACGATCCTTAAATCGAAAAATTCTTGCTGCAATTTTAACGATACCCTAATTTCGGGAAGAAGAAAAAAAAAACAGGATAAATATTTTTTTTTTCTCTCTCTTTTTTTACTTCAAAAATAAAAGAAAAAAATAGCATAAAATGGCTACAAATAATAACATAATTAGGCCACCTGTATTGACTGGTCAATCACAACCAAATACAGAAATGCCAAGGGAAATGAGTACCCAAATTACAGAATTAGTGAATAGATTAGTTGAGGCTAGATTAGGACAAAGGCAAACCCCAACAATAGAAGTTGATCAGACAATTACCATGACCAACTCAAACAATATAGGGGAACTAGACGAAATTCCCGACGTGGTTCGAAGCCTTCGAGAATTCTCTGGCGAACCAAAGGAATTTAGCTCTTGGAAAAAGAGTGTAGAAAGAATAATGCAGATTTACGAGCCCATCTGCGGTAGCCCAAAATACTTCGGTATTTTAAGCGTAATTCGTAATAAAATCACAGGTCAAACGGACGCAGCTCTAGAATCTTATAATACGCCTTTAAATTGGAAGGCAATTTGCAAGTGTCTCACCCTCCACTATGCGGATCAAAGAGACCTCGGTACACTTGAGTACCAAATGAATTCACTTCTTCAAGGACAGTTGACCACACAACAATTCTACCAAAATGTTTACTCACATTTATCCCTAATTTTAAATAAGATATCCTGTATGGACATGGGTCACGAAACACTATGCATCATGACCCAAACATATAGAAATAAAGCTCTCGATACATTTATTCGTGGTTTGAACGGAGATTTACCCAAGTTGCTAGGAATGAGAGAGCCAGCTGATCTCCCTCAAGCCTTACATCTTTGTCTGAAATTGGAAAATCAATATTTCAGGACAAATTACGCTCATGGACTAACAAAAAATCTTCAAAACCCTCATCAAAATCATCCTGTAATTCCTCCTAGAAATCCTATTAATCGTATCAATCCAAATAATAGAGGAACCCGAAATTTTTATCCAGAATTAGCATATCTCCCACAGCCTCCAAGAAATCCTTATACTACCGCAAACCCTGGTTTCGGATATAATTATCACTACAGTCCTAATAATTTTAGAAATAATCCTGTACCACCTCCTCGTCCTTCTGAGCCTAAGCCACAAAAAAAACCAGAGCAAATGGAAATAGACCAAAGCGCGCAAACACGTAACGTAAATTATATGAATCGACCGTCGCAAAATAATAATTATATGAGAAAAAGACCAGCATCCACACAGCTTTTCACAGACAAAAGGCAGCGCAATTTCAACATAGAAACCCAAGACTATGAAAACGCTATGGACAAAGATGAATTCTTACACGACTATATTTATCCTTCCGAAAATCCTGAAGAGAACTATCCAACAGAATGCGACCCCTCAGAAAATATTGATTTTACAGATATTCATTTTTTAGGATGAATAACTCTTCATTGCCTTACATAGATTGCAAAACAAGTAATGGAGAGTTAATGAAAATATTAATAGACACTGGGTCTAATAAAAATTATGTGCAGCCCCAGTTTGCAAAAAAACCTGTTAAAAATAAGAACCCATTCTTCGCAACCTCTGTAGGAGGAAATATATCTATCACACATCATACTTTTGCAAATGTTTTCGGATTGGAAAACACCACCGTAAAATTTTTTTTGCTACCAACATTAAAATCATTTCACGCTATTATAGGGAATGATTCATTAAAAGAATTAGACGCAGTAATACACGCAAAGGATAACTACATGTCAATAGGCAACAAATTAAAAATTAAATTGAAACAACAATCCTCACAAGACGTAAATCTTATCAATATTAGAACAGAACATTTAAATAAAATTCAAAAAGCGAAACTGCAAGACTTAGTGAATGATTTTAAGACGTTATTTGCCGACCCCGAAGAAAAATTAACTTTTACTACCACAGTAAAAGGCGAGATTCGCACTACAACAGACAGACCAGTTTATTCCAAAAGTTATCCCTACCCAATGTGCTTAAAAGAGCAAGTAGAAAAACAAATTAAAGAATACTTACGTGATGGAATCATTCGACAATCTAGATCGCCCTATAATGCCCCCGTATGGGTCGTACCCAAGAAATTGGACGCATCGGGAGAAAAGAAATATCGAATGGTAGTTGACTATAGGAAGTTGAATCTAGTGACGGTGCCCGACAAATATCCCATTCCTGAGATAAATGATGTATTGTCACAGCTTGGCAAAAACAAATACTTTTCAACAATCGATTTAAAGAGCGGATTTCATCAAATTCCACTTAAAGAATCGGATGTTGAAAAAACAGCATTTTCTATTAACAACGGCAAGTATGAGTTTACTCGATTGCCTTTTGGGCTGAAAAATGCCCCCTCTATATTTCAAAGGGCCCTCGATGACATTCTCAGGGATCATATCGGTAAGCGATGCTATGTTTACATAGATGATATCATTATCTTCAGTAAAGACCTAGAAACTCATTTCAATGACATTAAAATTATTTTCGAGACTCTAGAGAAAGCCAACCTAAAAATACAATTAGATAAGAGCGAATTTCTAAAAACCGAGGTTGAGTTTTTAGGATTCATTATCTCCGAGAAAGGCCTCAAAACAAATCCGAAGAAAACCGAAGCAATAATGAACTTTCCAGAACCCCGAACGTTAAAAGATCTTCGTTCCTTTCTGGGACTTTCAGGGTACTATCGCCGCTTTATCAAAGACTACGCGAAGCTGGCAAAACCCCTTACAGTCCTTTTGAGAGGGGAGGATGGCCGTGTGCCCAAAAACATTAAAAAAAAACACTCATATCTCTGGACGAAAAAGCAATAGATGCCTTTAACAACATAAAATTGTCTCTCACTGCAAATGAGGTGATGCTCATATACCCCGACTATTCAAAGGAATTCCAATTAACAACAGATGCGTCTGACTACGCAGTCGGAGCAGTACTCTCGCAAATGATAAACCCATTGCATTCATTTCACGAACCCTAAGTAAGTCAGAAGAACATTACGCAACGAACGAGAAAGAAATGTTAGCCATTATCTGGGCCTTAAACAACTTACGAAACTTCCTTTACGGATCAACCAAAATTAAAATATTCACTGACCACCAACCGCTGACGTACGCACTTAGTACAAAGAATAACAACAATAAAATGAAAAGGTGGAAAGCCATCCTGGAGGAATATGATTACGAACTCCAATATAAACCAGGAAAGGCAAATGTGGTTGCTGATGCACTTTCACGGCCGCCCCAAATAAATACACTGACAGCAACTATACATAGCGATGAAAGTTCCAATCATAACCTAATACCCATAACGGAAGCACCTATAAATGCATTTAAAAATCAAATATTTTTAAATATCGATGTAATTTCTTCTTATCGATTCAATATAATTTTCCCCACATATCACAGGCATAATATAACTGAAATTGATTACTCTCAAGAGAAACTTATCGAAATATTAAAACGATATTTAAATCCATCAGTCGTAAATGGCTTAAGCACAGACGAACCCACTCTTGGCAAAATACAAGAAATTTACCCTTTACACTTCAGTAATTATAAAATCAGATTCACGCGCAGGTTTTTAACTGACTTGACAGATGAAGCTCAGCAAGAGAATGAGATCCTAAATGAACACAAACGAGCACATCGCAGCTCACGCGAAAATAAACAACAGCTTCTACGATCCTACTACTTTCCTAAAATGCAAGCAAAAATAGACTCCATAGTAAAACAATGTAAAATTTGTAAAACTCAAAAATATGAAAGACACCCTCCAAAACCAATTATTCAACCGACACCAATTCCGCAATACCCCGGACAGATAGTACATTTAGACATTTACTTTACAAATGATAGAGTAATACTGACCGCAATAGACAAGTTTTCTAAATATGCGCAGGTGAAATTAGTTAAATCAAGAGCTACGCAACATATTAAAGAACCTCTTAGAAGGTTATTGATGTGTTTCGGGATACCGGAAAAAATAGTTATTGACAACGAAAAATTATTAGGATCAGCCTCGATAACGCATCTCTTAGAAGATCAATTAAATATAGAAATATTCAAATGTCCACCTTATACCAGTACAGTAAACGGCCAAATCGAACGATTCCACAGCACTTTATCAGAAATAATGCGTTGTCTGAAAGCAGAAAGGGTTCACTCATCCTTTTCAGATCTTCTCGACAAATCTATTTGGAAGTACAATTATTCAATTCACTCTACCACGAACCAAAAGCCTGTAGAACTATTTTTTGGACGACGTGTAATGTCTGACCCTCTCCAAATCGAAGCCGAAAAGCAAAAGAACATTCAGATGCTCAAAGACAAGCAAGATAATGATCTAAATTATCACAACAAAAAAAGAAAACCGTACAAAAATTATAATGTAGGTGATTTGATTTTCGTTAAGACAAATAAAAGAATTGGAAATAAACTTTCTTGTCGTTATACAGAGGAAATTGTAGCGGAAAATAAAAATAGCACAGTTACTACAAACTCAGGAAGAATAGTACATAAAGGATTGATAAGAAACTAGATAGAAACATGTAACTAGGAAAGAAGGAAATTAACCCACTCCTGGTTGATAAGAATTACTTTTATTCACAGGAAACAACATGACAATCCTTATATGACTCGCACTCCTCCTTAAACTAATGACGACATGCCTCTGCGAAACCCAAATATTGGACTACAGCAATTCCCAAATAATCGCAATCGATAAGGAAATTACCTTACTACAAACCGGTACATTCAAACTCATACATACAATTAGCCTTGACCAATATGAAAATGCGATCCTGGAGATAGAAGCTACAATCAAAAATTACGTGGCCCAGAAGGATTACAGTTACCCCTTCCTCAAACATGACATAGAACTACTTAAAAACATCCTTAGTGGACTTAAACCGAGACGAAAACGATCATTGAACATCCTTGGGACTGCTTGGAAATGGCTAGCAGGCACACCAGACCACGACGATTTCCAATTAATATCCGATCAGACAAACAATTTATTGAACAACAACGACAAGCAAGTTATAATAAATAGGCTAACCATTAATCGATTAAACGAAATTTCAAAAATAACAAATACCCTTTTAAACACAGTCCAGTCAAGTGAAATAGCAAAAAAAGAGGTTATCCGAAATTTAGAACACAAACTTAAGATAATTAAAGAGGAATTGGTTCAGATAGATTACTCAATACAGTGGGCCAAAGCAGGTATTATCAATTCCTTTATTTTATCAAATTTTGAAATTAACATTACTAAAAATATTTTTGAAGAACAAAAGATGCCTTTTGTAAACTTAATAGAAGCCTTGGAATTTAGCGAAGTAAAAATAGCTTCAAACCAGTCAACTTTGTTGTACATTGTATTGTTGCCATTAACAGAAAAAAATAGTTGCAAAAAATTGTTATTAAAACCTGTAAAAATCAAAAATGTTAGTATTAAGTTGGAATTTGAAAATATAATATTGTGCGAAAATGAAATATTAGGAATTAAAAAGGATTGTAATACATTAAATGAAATATCAATTTGTAAAACATCAAATTTTGTTAATATTACTAGCTCTAGTTGTATCCCTAATCTAATAAAAAGCTTGCCTTCGACATGCATCACTACGAACAATCAACATTTGCCGACGATTGAAGAAATCACATCCAATATTCTTTTACTGAATGATCACAGCGGAGAATTAACTATCGATAATAGACCCGTGTCACTACAAGGAACCTTCCTAATTCACCATAGTAACTCCACTATCATGGTACAAAATCAAACATTTAAGAGCAAACAACTTTCAGCCGCTAAACCTTTACCTGCAATAGCATAAATTTCAAATACAACAAATGTCTTCGAGGAAGCATTATCCTTACAGATGTTGAAAGAATTACAAATTACTAATACCCAAGAGTTGAGAGGAATCAAGTACAAATACGGTGCAAGTTTAACCACTAATTTCATCATCTTTGCCATAATTATTGGTCTACTATCCTATAAAACATACTCCAACAGAAGGAACTATAAGATAAACATACGAAAAAAAAAATAATAAAGGAGACATTCCCAGTACCTCGCATCACAACAGTGAGGACACTGTTGAACCTAAAGGGGGAAGAGTTAATACCACAAAAGCTGAAGTTGACGTTCACACGCGCGAGGCAATTTCTGCTGACGCTATGTCTGCTAACTTTGGGTGTCATATCACCCAAAGTCAGAAATCGTGGGAAACAGGTATGGCACATGTTTGATGCATGTGACAACATTTCCGCCGCAAGCTTAGGTTAAGAACAAATTGTCAAATTTAAGTTAGTTCGTTTTAGACTCAATAAAGTAAAGATGTGCCTATGAGCACCTAAAAAATATTTTTTTTTAAGTTTTAATCTGGTGAGAGATTAACTTATATTATATTTTTCGCCGACTATTTTTCGCACTAACTATTGCGTTGGGTTATAAGTTCATAGCGTTTTTATATTCTATTTTATTTTACAACGATTTGTTTGCTGTTTAGCAAAGGGTATGTATTCATTCGATAGAACTTTTTCTGCTCTACAAAACTATTTTGATTATATTTTTGAGTTATTTAATTTTTTATTAGTTTCGAGGTTTAGAAATGGAATAACCAGCAGGCAAAAATAAACTTTTTCGACACCTGCTATTGTTTGCTTTTCATCGAGATCAAAAAGGTGTCGAAGTAGCCCGGGACATTTGCGACGTGTATGGAGTGGGTGTCAGAGGCAAGTCTAGAGCACGGAAATGGTTTGCAGAGTTCAAAAGCTCAAAAATGGCGGCTTTGACGTCGGTGGCACGTCCCGCAGTCGAAGGCCTTCTGAATTCGATAAAGAACGTCTCAGATCACTTTTCAGAAGAACGGTCACCAAATCAGTCGTAAATTGACGGAAAAAGTGCACTGCGTTCATAAAACGATTCCCGATCACCTCCATTCAATGCGATTTACCGAAAAACAGGGATCTGGAGTGCCTGGGTGCCTCATGAGCTCAACGAAAAAAACGAAGAAAGTCGCCTTCAAATTGCTTCTCAGCATCATGCCCGCCATCGAGCAACACGCGGTCATGAACAATGCTTTTTGAATCGAATCGTCACGGGAGATGGTGAAATGGTGCCTATACGAGTGCATCGATATGAAGCAAAGAAAGGAGTGTGTGGATGGCTCCAGGAGATACGCCAAAGCGGAGAGTCAAGCCGGATCTTCATCCACAGAAGATAATGATATGTGTTTGGTGGGACTGGGAAGGTGCATTTCGAAATGCTCGAAAAGAATGCTACGGTCAAAATGGAGCTCTATGTTGCCCACCTGCACCACGTGAATGAGGTTTTTCGACTTAAAAGGCGTGATCGACATGATCAAGACATACTCCTTCAGTACAACACAAGGCCACATGTTGCACAAGTCGTCAAAGCCGCACTCCAAGAGCTCAAATGGAAAGTTCTTTAGCATCCGCCGTATTCTCCGGACCTTGCGCCGACTGTTTCCGCCCCCGTCAAATTATATGAAGGGCATCAGCTTCGATAACAAATAGATCCTTAAAAACTGGCTGAAAAATTTCTTTGGCACCAGACCAGGCGATTCTTGGCGGAAAAGCATCAACAAATTGGTCGAGAGGTGGGAAGAGATTGTGAGCAACGGCAAATAAATAATTGATTAACTTGTTGTTATATCTTTTTTTTGTTTAAATAAGTCTTCGTTTTAAACGATTTAAATAATACGTACTTATTCCCCAACCTAATACTTTATTGTGTCGCTCAATAAGTTTTCGAACTGCTGTGAAGAAAGCGAAAGATTTGAATGAGTTATTGCTGAAATATTACAAAAAGTGTAAAAGCCTGAATAAAAATTGATGTGCAAATAACTCGTCGAAAAATTTAAATTAACGCAAACTGGCCAATTATATAAAAAACTAAAAAGTAAAGTTAATTTAGTCCATTTGGAAAAACTTGACACTATAGACAAACATTTTCGATGTCTTTGACGTTCTTTATGAGAATCCCGCATGCTTTTTATTTTTCAACTTTTGGGAAACAAGTCCAATATAAACTATTAAAATGTGACTTTTTGTCAAAGAAAAATAAAAGTGTTGTCTAAAGAATAAATAAATCTTAGCGTCCAAATTTACGTAAAAATTTGTTTGTTTTTTTTTGTTATTCGATTGCTATTATTTAATGGCGCCCTCGTTAAAATACGTAATAAAATGTAAATAAAAAACAATATTTAAACTTATTCTTAAAAAAAATAACATAAAAAGTAGAGAACTTAAAGCTGTCTACTTTTCTAATCCATCGAACTGCCCCACTTTCCGGCCAATCTTCCGCCCCATCGATTGATGTGCCTGCGGTACAGCGTGAAATAAGTCACAGTTAAACTATGTGAAGTGAAATAGATGCCATCCTCTAAGAATTTCGTTCCGGTATGGGTTCCTTCCAGTGCGCTTACTACCTGGTATATAAGTACTGTATATGTATATATGTATATCGAAGTAAACAAATGCTCACCCACATTATCAACTGACACAGAAGTTATGAATCCCATTTTCTATTTTTTTCAACATATTCTTCTTCCACTTCACAATTCGTTGCCGCTTTTCTATTTTCAACCGACCAACTTCGCTGTCATATTTTCACTTAACAACTGTCGTCGGTTTGAAGGGGATAAAAATAATGTTTTGTATGTATGTGTGTATATACACATATTCTACTTTACGCACTAGTTGTGTCCTTATTAATTTACAAACGACCTGTAGAGAAGAAATTGATAGTTTAAACTGGCGCCGCTCTTCGTGATTTCAGAACTTAACGATATTGAAGCAACTAGTTTGCGTTCATTCTTTCTTCCATATAAAGAATTACTGAAATTATTAAGGAAATGTCCTAAGAAGTGTCAATTGGACTTTGCTGTACACCTTTTTCGACAATTTGGAATAAGTTTTAAATTTGGCCGCCGTAGCCGAATGGGTTGGTGCGTGATTACCATTCGGAATTCACAGAGAGGTCGTTGGTTCAAATCTCGGTGAAAGAAAAATTAATATTATAAAAACATTTTTCTAATAGCGGTCGCCCCTCGGCAGGCAATGGCATACCTCCGAGTGTATTTCTGCCATGAAAAAGCTCCTCATAAAAATATCTGCCGTTCGGAGTCGGCTTGAAACTGTAGGTTCCTCCATTTATGGTACAACATCAAGACGCACACCACAAATAGGAGGAGGAGCTCGGCCAAACACCTAACAAAAGTGTACGCGCCAATTATTTATTTTATTTATTTATTAAATTTGAAAGAAAAAATCCTGTGCGACCTGCTAACATTTTTCAATAGTTCCAGACCTGTGTTAATTTTAGGCAGAAAACATATTTATTACTACAAGGTGGCGCAGCACGAAATAACAGTTTAAAGTCTACTAGAAAAGTAGTTGTCATAAATTCCTACTACAAGCTGGCGCAAAATTAATCACCCTATCAAGAGAATTATAATTTTTGAAAATGGTGTCATATCATATTTGACACTTGTGAACTAGACAGCTGCAGTACACTCGTATAATTATAAACAAACAAACATTGGTGGGAAGTTGATTTAAATTATTTGAAAAATTACATTTATTATTAATATTACCTTTAAGAGCCTGCAATAAAATTTCAGCGCGCATATTTTCGTGTCACATTTCAATCCATTATTTCTTGCCCGTGTTGTCATTTTAAATTTAATTAAAAAAAATCGTAAAGATTTTGACTTTGTAAAGTTGATGGAGGATTAAAATGTTCGAGAAAAATGTTTCCCGTAAAATTGCTATAGGGTCTTCTCAGATGAAAGCAGCCTGAAAAGCCAGAAAACACCATGAATTTTCTAATGCAAGTAGACTTATGGTACTCACTATGCTTTCCCATGACTTATATAACTTCCAGAATGAATAGCAAGCAAGATAGCAAATTGCAAGGCAATAACTTTCTTTAAAATCAGCAAGATCTGTTGAAGATCAATAGATAATTTTCAACAAAGTAAAATATATCAAATATGTACACCTTTGCTCGAACTAATAGCTAATTGCGACATGTTGCAAGTATTAACTACCTACGCATTTTTAGTTGAGTTTTTTTATAAATAGGGTTGATACTACAACAAAGATCCTCATCATTATCATTGTTGGCTGGACAATCCTGGTCGGGTCTGCTGCAGCATATGCCTCCAATTGTCTTGGTTTCGTGCCCGTGACCTCCATGCCCGAAATCCCAATAGGCCTGTGTCTTCTTCAAACAAAGATCACATAACTCGAAATTTCAAACTTTATACAAAATATTGAAAACTTCAAAAAAATATCATAAAATTTTGTGGTTCGAATGTTTGAAAACCTTTTGGATATTTAGTTTGGTAAATACCCATCTAGGAAAACAATAAGCTACCTCCATCCTCGGCAAAAGGCATCATCGTGAAGCTGCCCAAGAAAGGCGATTTGCGTGACTGCGACAACTGGAGAGGAATAACCCTGCTCAACGCCACCTAAAAAATCCGCGCCACGAATAACACAAGGCACACTCTTATATAACGCTCCAAAAGGCACGAACAAGCTGGATTTCGCCCTCACTAAAGCTGTACTGACCAAGGCAATACTCCTCGCATCACAGTAGAACATGCTATTCGTCGACTTCAAGAAGGCATTTGATACAATGAAACGAGACTCAATATATCTGGCGTTAAGTAGACATGGAGATAAGATAATCCGCTTCATCAGAGACGTTTACAAGAACTCCGAATTAGCAGTGCTCCATCACGGCAACATCAGCGACCCATTCACCACCAACGTAAACGTAAGGCAAGGTTGTCCCCTTTCGCCCCTTCTCTTCATCCTCGCCCTAGACGACAATATGAGTCAATTCACCCAGCTTAAAAAAGCCATCATATGGAGTTTCACCAGACATCTTGAGTGCATCGACTCCGCCGATGATATCTACCTCCTCTCTCACAACTCACCGACATACAAGCTAAGGTAGGCAGACTAGTCACGCTGGCACACACTGTCGGAGTGGAGGTCAGCATCGCCAAGACCAAGGCTATGAGAGTCAACCACAATAAAACACGACCTATAATTGTTGACTGGTGTCCGGTGGAATTTGTCTAAACCGTCTGCTACCTGGGCTGCACTATCACGACAGACGTCGGAGCAGATGAAGATGTCAACTGCAGGCTTAACATAGCAAGTGCGGTCTTCGGGCGAATTGCATACAGTATGGACGAGCGCGCAAATCTCCAGGTGCACTAAACTGCGAATATTGAGCTCATGTGTGAAGTCTGTACAGTTGTACGGAAGTGAAACATGGCTGATCTTCAACACCATCACACAGAGGCTACAAACCTTCGTCAACAAATGCCTCCGCATCATCTGTAGAATATTGTGGCCGAATACCATCAGCAACAACGCGTTGTGGAGATTAACGAATGAGGAGCCTCTTATAAGGCAAATCAAACACAGAAAGTGGTGAAGGATAGGCCACACGCTTAGAAAATCGCCAGATAGCATTACGAGAATGGCACTGGACTGCAACCCGCAACGGAGCAGAGGTCGCCGTCGGACAAAGATCGCTTCGAGAAGGTTGACGTTGCGCGAACTAGCAGATGCCGACATCACTTGAGACGGCGCATAAACAACAGCCCAGAACCGTGTACGATGGAAAAGCTTTGCTGAAACCCTATGCTGCGAAGTGGAGTGAAAAAGAATTAAAAAAAAATGTATATCTGTGTTCACAATAAAAGCAGCACGATATTTTGCAAACTATTGACTGCCTATTTATTTTTAAGTAATTATTAAATATTATTGTTTTTAATATAGTTCATATTAGAAATATTTAACACAAAACTGCAAACTTTAAATAAAATCTTAAAATATTCCGAAACTTTTCATCAAAACTTTGTAATCCGAATCTTCAGACAAATCTTGGATATTCAGTTCTGTAGTCTATTCAATTTTAGAGAAATGTTGCCTCAGTTTGAAGCAGCACAAAAAACGCGTTGATTTTTGCAATTTTGTGGTCGCGTGCATTTCGAGCATTCGCCATGTGGAAGAAAATGCATTACGAGGCCAAAAAGATTATCAAAAATAATCGCAAATTTCAAGTCACTTTGAACCGAGACATAATTTTTACCAAAATTATTGAGTAACAAAACTGCATATCCAGAACTTTTTTATAAGCACTAACTAAAAGTGCGAAATTTTGATGAAAATTTGTTGTTTTTTTAATTTCGTACAATATTTGAAACTATAGTGTTCTTATCAAAATAAAATACGGTTTTATAAACAATTAAGTATCAAAAAAAAAAAAATAATAAGAAAATATATATATAAATATAAGTGATACCTCTTTTTGAGTCCTTTACAGTTAGCTTAGATAAGATTAGATTTGTGGCGGGTTGGACAAGGTCAAGCACTCAGTCACCCGGATAGACGTCAGAAGAAAGAATAGAGATAGGAAAGATAAAAAGTGGGTGGTAAGACGGATAAATTAGTTTGAGGTCACTCTTCCCCAAATCTCTTGCAATCATTGGTGAATCTTAAGAGCTCGGGAAGGGGAAGATTAGGAACTTTATCCATGCTCAGTATATTGCAACCCAATATCTTAAGACTGGCTCTGAAAAACGCCGGACAGCTACAGAGAAAATGCTCTGCAGTGTTGTCATTCTCAAGACAGAATAGGCATATCGGGCTGTCCTTTACAGTAACACCCATTGTAAATTTTCCTACTGGGCACAAATTCATTCTTCTCCGCACACATATAAGCAGCACACAGTAATGCAGTACGAATTATGTAGATAATGCAAACTTTAGCAGATTAAAATGTAGTTATATAGATTTTTCCCCCACATATATGCACTCACATATGCATCTGGCATAACAATGTCTTTCAGGCCACTTTCATCTACATGCGAGTCTGCTTGTGAGCATTCACATATATTTTATATACATACATATGTATGTGTGTGTATGCCCAGGTGCACTTCCGTCGGATTAGCATATATGCTATATTAAAAGCTAATATTTTATTTGGAGCTGTACAACGAGGATTCTGAGTTTTTTATCATGCGTGCATGTACTGCGTTGTTGTAGCTATGCATATGAATTTGCAAGATAAAATATTATCTATGTAAAAGTAAAATGTAAAAGTTTTTGTAATATTTAGTGCTACTATTTTCACATAATTGGATTTTGATGTTGTTTTTCTTTTTGTTTTTTTGCTTTTAGTGTGACTATATTGAATTGCAGTTAAGAGCTACTAAACGACATCAGATACATGCACTGAGTAGCAAAACCCTTCACATAAACGAACATTTTTTTACCTAAATATTAAATAAATGAAAAAAAAAATATGTTTGGACACAAACGAACATTTATAGTCTTGCGCTTGTTTTTAGGCATAGTCGCACTCATTGCCACGTATGTTTCATTGTTGATTCATAATTTCTTTTATTTTTATATTTGGCCTGCGTGCTGCTATACTCACTGAAATCGCTAATTTATCTCTGAACGGAGTTTTGGTACACAAATTAAATGATTTGCAGTGGAAAGGAATATTTAGAACATCAATGTGACTGAAATCGGTGAAATATATATATAATTGGCGCGTACATCCTTTTTTGATGTTTGGCCGAGTTCCTCCTCCTATTTGTTGTGTGCGTCTTGATGTTGTTCCACAAATGGAGGGACCTACAGCCGACTCCGAACGGCAAATATTTTTTTTTTATGAGGAGCTTTTTCATGGCAGAAATACACTCGGAGGTTTGCCATTGCCTGTCGAGGGCGACCGCTATTAGAAAATACTTTTTCTTAATTTGGTATTTCACCGAGGTTCGAACCAATGTTCTCTCTGTCAATTCCGAATGGTAGTCACGCACCAACCCATTCGGCGGCGGCGGCAAATCGGTGAAATACCTCTGGAAAATAAGGACAAATTTGGCGGTGAGTTTGTGAAACTCAGAAAGCCAAAATGTACTAACACTGAAATTACCTACACAAAATGCACCCATTTTCCAAATAATAATAAAAATATCAGTTTTTGTTTGGTGTTCAGTCAAGTTCCTTCTACTATGTTTGGTGTTCGCTTTGATGTTCTTTCACATGCTGCCATCGAACGGCAGATGGCCTTTTACGAGGACCTTTTTCATGACACTTGGAGGTTTGCCATTGTCTGCTGAGGAACGACCACTACTAAACACAACTTTTTCTATTATTTGGTTCTTCGTGCTCAGGGTTTCGAGCCCGAGCACTATCGGGTGTTGCACGCCAACTCTTTTAGCTACACAGCTGGAGGCCACATTGCAACTACTCGTATTTTAAAAACTGGACCTACTAACAAGTTTTGACAATTTAGTTGTTTTTTAACTTCAGCAATTTAATTTACAGGTAAATATTTTTTTATGAAAATTTAGTTCATTCCCCAACAAAAAACTATTGTATGCATATCCAAATTTTAAACTTTCTCAAAATTAAAAAAAATCTAAATTAATTAAAATTTTAAATTTTTTAATCGGAATCTTTGGAAAAATTTCGAGTATGCAATTTTGAAGCTCATTGAATTTTGAAATAAGCTTAAGTGGCTTAATAATTGCATTGAATTTTGGTGATTTTTGGCTGATTCTTCAATCTTTTGATTGACCTTTCCGTGCCGTACAAAGAAAATGATAAATAGCGAATTAATATTATTATTTTATTATATTATTATTACTATTTTATTTATTTGTAAGGGGTTATTAATATTTAATATAAAAGTGATAAAAAATTGCCGAGATTATTTAACAATACGCCTTAAAGGGCAAGTATCTATGTTTTAACCTTTTTTCAAAGAATTTTTTTTTGTATCAAATTTGTTTTTTTTTAATTAATTTAAAACTTTCTTCACATGACTTGCGAAGTTGCCTGCCTCTCACCGGTTGCGTCCCTATGTGACGGATAGGGGAACGCTTAAGTGGATGGGAAATAAAATACCACTTGTGAGCCAAAGCGGGCAACATCTGCTTGGAGGGGCAGGTAGTATCACCTATCACACTATAAGCTTCCACTACTTCATCGAATCTAAATTGTTAGTGAATCGTCAAATGCACAGCCTCTGATAAATAATCGAAAATCCTCGCTAACAACTTTTGGCTATTGTATGAGGATACAGATTTGTTTTTGGAACGTAAAAACGCTGTCGGCCCCAATATGAAAGCACGTCTGCTGTAAATTGAACGTGAAATTAGGCGCTATAAGATCTCGATATTTTGTTTAAGCGAAGTAAGATGGACCAGATCAGTAGAATTTCCTTGCTTAACACGTTCCCTGTCCCAATACAAAAATGCAAAATTGACCGACAAGTCCAACAGGGCTTTTTGAATAATTTATTTTTTTGTAGTCATAGGATAGCTTTAGTAATAATAATAATAATTAAAACACAAAACACGGATATTTCTACCTGAAACACATATGGTCCATGAGCGTAGAGGGACATTTTTGCTTCTGCACGCTCATGAAACACATGTGGTTCATATACCCCATGACACACATATGGCTCAGGAACGTATCAGTGCTTATCAGGCGCACGTTTACTGAACAATATGTGGTTCAGCGGACAGGGAACGTGTTAAGAGGGCAGTCTTGGCTTCTACTCTGGAAAAGCTCAAGTACACCGAATCCAAACGTTGCTTGTTGTATGGATAGCCTGTGTCTGGCAAGTTTATGTGGGCACGTTTTAAATCTAGAGTTAAAAACATAACCGTTTACATGATATTTCAAGTTGGGGGTCCGAAACTAAAAAGTCATAACTATTAGTAATGAGTAAACTTATAGCTTTGTCATAAACTCCGGCGGTTGAAATTCGAAAAAAATTCAGAAGGCCTGATATTTATGAAAGTTTATCATATTCTAGAAAAGAACAAACCAAAGAGGATTCTCTTAAATTTTAGAAAAATTCCACTGCATTCCTGGCACAACTGATTTTTGTAAGACCAAGGACATCAATTTAAATAAATCCTTTGTCACAGTATTTCCTTCCAAAGAGGAATGGGATAACGGGATTATTGTTAAGACAAATGATTTAAACATCTACACAGATGGCTTAAAACTCAACATTAAAGTATATTAGGTGGAGGGGTTTACTCCGATAAAAGCGCTTGAATCACAAACGCACTCGTCAAAAACAGTTCTAGAATGTTTTAAACTACTAGATGACGTATCTAAGTGCTACAAAGTGCACCTTATCTGGGTGCCAGGCCACAGGAATAAAGCGGGAAACTGCAAGGCGGATGAACTTGCACGAACCGGTACAACGCTCGATATCAAACCGGATAAGGCGCTGACAAAACCTCACAACAAGCGCAGACAGACATGGCCGAACTGGAACAGCGGTCAATCGAAGATCTTGCTAAGATTTAACAAAGAAGCTATAAGAAAAATGATAGGGGTATTAACTGGTCATTGTTTAATAGACAGCTACGCTAGATGGTTAGGACTCCCGTACTTCGATTTCTGTAGAAGCTGTCTAAATACAGAAGAAGAGGAAACAGTCAGACACCTTTAATGTGAGTGTGAAAGCTTAGCTATGAGAAGGCCGCGCACTCTTGATACAGCATTTTTAACCCATGTAGAGGACATAGCCTCTCTAAAACTAACGAAGCTCTGCTCGTTTATTAAAGGTACCGGATGGTTTGAAAAGGAACACGTAGGGTAAGGATAAGCTCCAGTGGTATTACAATGGACCTGCGAAAGGTCTAAGTGTGTCTTTAACACTAAACCTACCATGGACGAGTCAAATGACCCATTTTAAACTTTTTGTCAGAAGTTCTTAGAAATAACATTATTAAATCGTCGTTTGCCTTCAGGACTTTTATTAAAAAATACATCGAATGTATTTTTCAAGATTTATTCTTCTCTTGCTAATTGTTTTACCGAGAAATATATGTGATCTTAATAATATATGTAATATTTTTAAGACGGGTCATTTGACCCACTTTGGTAGGAATAGGAATACATAAAATATCGGTAGGTTTAAGACAACCACCCTACCTACCTACCTACCTTAGGCCGATCAGACCAATATATTGTTTGGAGAAAATCGCATTCATATTTTACTAGATTATATATACTAGTTAAATACGCCAAATGCACATTTTGAGTGTTTAAACGTATCCGTAGTTTTGCTATTTTTAACCTATACTCGAAATTATTAACAAAAAAACATGTTGCGCAACAATTCTTCAAACGCTTACTATAACAATTTGCACTTTTTAGAAACCCGATTTTTGGGAAATTTTCTTTGGTACTAACCATGGTAGGTAGGTGAGGTAGGTGAACCATACAACCATATAACTAAAATTTCTCACAGTTTGAAATAAATTCACCGAATTTCACTGAAAAGTATATAATACACAAAGAAGTTGGATGCCTTGTCTCACAGCCCCACTAAAACATATTATTTGGTAAAAAGTGGTAAAATTGGTTTTTGGTTTATCTTTCATATAGACGTTTTCCAATTCGAAACCACTGTGTGGCATGAAACAATAAATTTACTACAAAGGAAATTAGCAGAAAAAATTATTTCACAATAGTCAATAGGAATTTGATAGCCAAGATGGCCTTGAAATTATATTACCCCGTACCAACTCAAAGAGTGACTGAAAAAATCTGAAACACTGGAAGCTTTTGAGTAGAATATTCTCCCGAAAATGCTGCATAATTTTATTAATTTTTAAAAATTTGGTTTAGGTATATTATTTTATTCAAGGTGTCATGAGTCACGATTAGGTTAGGCTCAAGCAGTTGTCCTGTTCGACACAATCAGGCTCATAGCCTATTGTGATGCCGCGTGGGAAGCTTTCCCTATTTCTTTTTAAGGGGTTAGGTGGGTTTCAGAGGTTGAAAAAAGAAGATTTTGACTTTTTTTTTTTAGTATGTAAAATCATATATTTTATTTAAACAATTGACTATATCTAAGATACATATATAGACAGTAGTTTGTGAAATTTTTATTTAAAAATTTCGAAAACTCAGCCGTTGGTACCTCATCTTCCTTGACGTCTCAAAAAAAATGCCCTTGCCGTGGATAGCATAACTCATTATTGGTGCATCTAAAATCAAAAAACCAAACGGATTTCGTTAGTACATGGATAAATTTCGTTATTGTATGAACGAAAAAAAAATCAAGATTTGAATTTTTGACAGGCTTTGAACCAAAAAACACATTTTTAGTGAAATTTTCGACATACATTGGCTAAAAAAAAACTGTTGTAATTAAAAAAAAATCCTTCGTTCAGTAACTAGATAATGTTATTTCAAAGATTTGTACAAAATTTGAACTAAATCGCTTCATAACTTTTCGAGATATCGTGTCCACCGACTTAAAAATGGAGTTTTGAGATAAACACGTATACCTGCGAAGCGCTCAACTGACGTGGCCTAATGGGCGGAACTTCCGAAGGGTCTATCTCTTAGAATTTTACTCGGAACGACTTAAAATTTTAGGAAAGTATTTTAAACATACTGTACTATTTAATGGGAACACAAATTCAATTTTTTGAAATTTTCAAACCCACCTAACCCCTTAAACCTGTGTGTGCTTTTCAAAATTTTTAGGATATCTCCTATTTCTGCAGAACTGAGATCTTCCAATACATTAAAAAATTGTCTGCCTAGAATAGCAAATCTCCGTCTGGATAGGGCAGGACAATGGCACAGAAGGTGCAAGATTGTCTATTCCTCTTCCTCATCAAGACAACTTCTACAGAAGTCATGTCCTTGCACACCCATCCTTTGGGCGTGCTTACCTATTGAGCAGTGCCCCGTTATGAGTCATGATGCAAATTAATTAAATTATTAGTATTATATTATTATTAAGTATTATTATTAATTAATAAATTAAAGTAGAAGTCATAATTTCGTTGTGAGTTAAAGTATTTAATCAACTTTTTTCAATACGCGCTTTAACGCGAATTTTAAATTGTATTCACTTTCATGTTATTTCACTTATAGCCAGTAACTTTGTAGAATATATATTTCTTATTGATAAGCCTGTTGAATAGGCTCACATTGCTTTACATTGATTCTTGCCCGTCTTTATTAATAAATACTTTGAAAAAGAGGTTCTTAGAAATCCTCTTTCTTTTTTTAATAAAAAATCTACTGTGTATTATGCACATTTTAAAATACAATTTTGTACAGCCCATCAGCAACCAAATTTAAAAAATTGTGTGTGTCTTTATAAATTTTGCTCAAGATAAAATACTGTCATTTAGTTTTATTGACTTCCAGCCTCAGCCTAAAACTATTTAAAATTTGTGTATCAAATTTAGCTTTGAAGTGAAAATTAAGGGCACACAAATGTACCAGCATATCTTTGAACGGCTACTGGTAATCCCGGAATTTCGGAATATTTTGGGACTGATCCCGAAATGTAACTTACATAAGTTGAGTAAAATAATCAGTGAACTTAATGTTTTTTTTGAAGTGAAAACTTCTTTAGAATCGTTGGGAGTGATTTGAGACTCGATGAAACGAAAAAGCGACACTCTTGGCTACGAAGCGTTATATGTTGATATACCTACGTATATGTGTGTGGCTGCGTACTGCTGAGCCACGCTAGTGTAGTGAGTATTGTAGTATGTATACTACACAGCCTATTACTTGCTTTGGTGTTTAGTTCAAGCGTCATACGTATGTATGTTTGTATGTATGCTAGTACGTATGTGTGCGCGCTTGCATATTACGGAGCCACGGTGAGCGAGAAGGCATTATGTATACCTATACTACACTACCTAATACTTGCTTAGACCAAGCGTCCTACGAATGTTTGTGTGTATGTTAGTACGTCTGTGTAATATACGCGTTACGATGCTCATAATAGCAACCGCGTGTGCTGTATTGCGTCCGTATTTTTATATTCGTAAATATTTTCATTTTTAAATATTTACCGCAATTATGCCGAAAAATAATGCAGAAAAGTGTCGTGAATTCGGCAGAAAAAAAAATCAATAAATAGCATCACGGAATTCATTCACGAAAATTTAATGAAGTATACACCAGAAGTATCGCGGATACTTAGAAAAGATTACAATAAAGTTCCAATGATTTTAAGTGGCGATTTTAACGTAAATTTTGCATTGGACACAGCGGTTCCTTTAATTGACTTTCTCAATACAACATTCAATTTAAAAATGTGTAACAATCGCACTGAATCGACAACACGATCAAAAACAACAATTGACGCGGTATTTTAAAGATATGTTGACAACATCGAAACCAAAGCATTTGTATCATATTTTAGCTATCATAAGCCACTCGTATCATTTGTTGAAATTGAAAACATTGAGGATGAATAATAATAAAATGAAGAAAATAAAATATGAACTTTATAGCAATATTATAATGAACCTATAATTATCCCGCTCCTAATGCTGCTTTCGTCTCATTCTCTCTCAGGTTGTTTTACGGAAGGTTTCACTTCTATCGTGTCTAATCGTTAGACTGGTATTTTTTTTTTAACTGTTATTATTATTATTTACAGCTCTTTTATAATTCAAATATAACAAAAATACGGAGAAGAACCAGTTTGGTTTTGTGTATAAGTAAATAATCGTTTGTGGGCCTAGTACATAATTTGACAATTGAACTTCATACAATAAGTAGTAAATCGTTTATAAGTACGTTATACTAATATATAAGTACGGTTTCTGATGACGGGGTCGACGGCAAACAAAGTTGCCGGTGCAGATGGTTTTCCGCAGAGCTCTATACGACCGGAGGTGATGTGTTAACGAAAAGCATTCAAATTCTCATAGGCAAAATATGGTCGAATTAAGCATGCCCAGCGACAGGCACCTTAGCATTCTCTGCCCAATCCACAAGAAAGGTAACCCGAAGAATTTCGCCAACTACAGTAGGTTAAGCCTCTTCCGTAACGCATACAAGGTCCTATCAAGCGTACTTTGTGAAGGACTGAAACTCGTCGTCAACAAAATGATCTTATGACCTCGTTAACAAACTGATTGGGCCTTATTAGTGTAGTTTCAGGCCTGAATTTTTACATTACGCCAAATCCTGGAGAAGACTCTAAGGAAGCATATCGGCATCCACCACCTTCTCATCGATTACAAAGCTGCATTCGCCAGTACGATAAGGGATCACCTGTATGTCGCCATGTCAGAATTTGGCTTTCTTGCAGTGTGAATTGGCAAACATCTTTCCCAGCCATTTGAAGTGAAGCGGGGTTTCAAATAAGGCGATCCTTTAACATGCGATTTTTTCAATTTGATGACGGGGAAAATTATTCGCGCCTCCAACATCGACAACTCCGACACTATTTTCTATAAAAGTGCCATGCTGCTGCCTTACGCTGATGATATCCACATTATTGGCATTAGTCAGCGGATAGTTTGTGCAACTTTCCCCAGCCTTGAAAAATAATCCCTTCGAGTAGTTCTTGCGGTAAACGAGGGTAAGACAAAGTACCTTCTGTCAACAACCAAAAAGTCTACGCGTATTGGACAGCAGGTTGCGATTGACAATTACAAGTTCGGAATAGTCAAGGACTCTGTCTACCTAGGATCTAGCTTTAATACCAACCTCGCCCTAGGGATCCAGCGAACAATAAATCCTGTCAACAGGTGCTACTTTGGGCTGGGCAGGCAATCGATGCACGAAAAAAAGCTCTATCATTCGCTTATCCTCCCAGCCATACTGGATGGCGCTGAGTTCTGGACGTTGATTAAAACCGATGGACGGTTATGAGGAGCTTTCGAGAGAAAAATTCTTCACATAATCTATGCTCCGGTTTACGTGAATGATACATATCGAATGCCATGGAACCACGAGCTGTACGCCAACATCGGCGTAGTGAATGCGCGTTAAAATTCAGCGGCTGCGCTGGCTAGGTCACTTTGAGCGAATGGACAATAATGAACCCTCCAGTAAAGAGGGTGCTCTTTTCGAAAAGCACAGATGGAACTCGCCAAAAAGGACGCCATCAGCTATGTTGAAAAGACCAAGTGAAACGACGACCTGACCGCGCTTGGTGTGTCTAACTGGTGTCAACGCGCGCAATGCAGAGGCAATTGCCGCAACATTTTGATAGCGGCCAAGACCAACCATCGGTTGTAGTTGCCAGCTAAGTAAGTAAGTCAGTACTTAAGGGAGGTTTGACGGTCATTTCCTTTACCGATGGGTCCAAGAATGAAATAGGGTCTGGAGCCGAAAGGTACTTAAACGATAGTAATAAGTATCACTATGCTATGGGGGAAATGCTAACTGTTTTCCAAACAGAAGTTTTTGCCATCCTGAAAGTATCCGAATGGATAATCGAGAGAAGATATATCGGGAAACAGATTGGAGTTTTCATTGACAGTCAGGCTGCACCGAAGGATCTGGAGAACGCCAAGCAAATCTCAAAGATTGTTCAAGAATGTAAGAAGAAGCTTAATTCTGTCACAAGACAAAACAGGCTTGTACTTATACGGGTTCCAGGACACTCCGCTGCTCAAGAAACGAAATTGTCGATGAATTGGCCAACCGCGGATCAGCGGTTCCCCCACAAGCGCCAGAGCCAATAATCGGAATCAGTTTCGCAGGAATCATGAATTTGATCAGCGATTATGTATGCAATTTACATACAGAGCGATGGTTCGGTCTAGAATGCTGCGGAACTGAAGACCGAACAGAAAACTGTCAAACTTTCTACTAAAACTTGGATGGAAAGACTTTCGGTTGATGGTCGGTATTATTACAGGACACAATCGATGGGGTCAGCATATGAGCATCATTGAGTGCCCGATGTGCCTGTCTTGCTTGAAGGAGTCGGATAGCACTGAGCACTTTCTCTGTGAGTGTCCTGCCTTTGCTAGAGCAAGACTACAAGTTTTGGGTTCCGATGTCAGGAGAATGAGTAATATTCGTTCTCTAGAACTGGAGGATATTTACATACAGATTTACCAAATAATTTGGAAAATTCTCACAGGACTAACTACGTTTATCTCTGTCTCTATTCTTTCTACCCTTTTTCGCTGATACTTTTCTCCTTTCCTCTTTGGCTAATTACCCTCTTTCCAGAGCTTTAAATACGATGGGATTTTTAGCCTGAGTGTTTTAGGAGCCATCTATTCAAATTTCAATTTCAAGTGCTTAAGCTGAGGAGCATTGGTCACTTGGAAATAAAAACAAAACTACCATTGATAGTAATTATTTAGACTTCGCTACAAATTATGTTTTTGAAAATTAATACGTCATTCATAACCACGAGTTCTTTAGTTTTTGGTTCGTAAACATACCGATATCGCTGAATTTCCGAAACCCTAAATTTCGGGATCTCAAGCCGGCATCTTTAGTATGTACCAGTGGTCTTCTACTTTGCTTTAGTGCAATTCACTCTCTAAATATTGCATACACGCAAATACCTGCTAGCCATTGGTTTGCCATTCACAGTGGTATGCAAGTGTGTAGCTACTACTAAATATTGTACGAGTATGTTTAGCTTAATCCGTGCACAATTGCGATATGTAGGTTTCTCTTGTATGCATGTCCAGCTGCAAAAGTCATCACACAAATTGCAATATACGGATAACTATTTGCAGCTTGAATATATCCTTCATTTTCCTTCGCCCTCCCTTTTGCAGCCCCTTCCCTGCTTTCGATTATATAATAGTATTAGTGCGCAGAGCTGTAAAGTAGGCTTTGGCACCAGTGGATGTGAAAACATTGTGTTAAGTGCATACGTACGAGTATACATAAACACGATTATAAAATATTCCTGCCAAAATTGCTTACAAATATGTGATTGCTAAAGCAGCATCACCTATATCTACTTATGCACATATAAGCCCACATAATCAAAACATTCTAGCATTCATGTGGGCATGTGCATGGACATATGCGTACATCTTGCTCGCTTCAATACTGCTGCTATAACAATTGCTGTACTTTAATGACTACCAGACGAAATTCCTTTGCTTCTGTTTCATTCTGTTAGTTTTGCTCACTTATACAATATTATAGCGCACCATCATTTCATAGGGAAGTGTGTTGGTATCACTTGTGGATTTGTGCTTGTACTTCTACACCTATCTCTGCAGGTGTATTGTGTTTTCAGGCGTATAAACACAAATGCTTATCGAGTGCTTGTACAATGTGATAGCGCACACACACATTCTATCGTGTGTCAATCTAATTTTATATTGTATAACATAACGTAAATATTTATAAACATATTTATATATGCCTGTGTGTGTATTGCAAAGTACTTTGACTGACTGGCTGAGTATAAAAGATATTGTCAGGAAGAAGCATTTACCACCGTTTTGGATTTCTAGCTAAAATGCACAAATTTATGAGGATGAAGCAAAGGCTAAGCGTACTGCTGATCCAAGGCTAAACCCATGAAAGGTGATACAAGTTGGTTCAAATATGGTCATATTTTTTAATCAAATGCTATTTCGGTATCATTAACTTCTTCATGCACAAAATCTCGATTGCCAACAAAGGAATTATAAGCAGAATAAATTGCAATTCCGAACAGTTGTCCCAAAAACCTTGAATATAAAATTTGGCACATAAAAATTAATTGAATCTGAATTGACTCTAGTAGTTTCAATTGGGCTTTTTTGATGGAGGCACTACATTCTGAATTTTTTAGTGGCATGCACTGTTATTGCAGTTTATTGTCGTTTACTTTCAGTCGGTATCACGCGCCGAGGAACGAAGTCAGTTAACTTAGTTTTCATAAAGTAAACTATCGTAAACTTGCTAGGTGTACCCAGCCTGCCTCACTACCGTTGAAGTTTTTGGCTGTTGCGAAGCGGAATTTTTTTTCTGACTATTTAAGTGCCTCAATCTTCAAACCTAACTAATAGGCAGAGCAATATTAAGAACCTCAGAATAGGCTAATTTTTATATGTCGATTCTTTTCTTATCCGAGAAAAGTTTCTTATGCATGGCGAACCATAGATTTGTTACAGTAATTAAGCATACCCAGTTCGCCATTTTCTCGGCAATTTAATTTCTTCAAATTTAATTTTCTTCAAATCAAGTGAAAGACAGAGGAATATTAAGAGCCTAAGTACACGCCAATTTTTATAGGTATGTCAATTCTTTTCTTACCCAAAAAAATGTTCATATGCATGGTAAACCATAGATTTTTCTCAGCCACTTAATTTCTCAAAACGCTTTAAAAGTTTGAAAAGAGAAAATGTTATTCAAGGTATCCACGGCGTATCCTTTATTTTATTGGCGGAAAGTTTATCTATTTCTTTCTATATTTTTTTAATAACAGCAAGTGGATTAAAGCTCCAGTCTATATTTATATTTTCAAGTAAACTTTTTTCAAAGAACAATATTGTACTTTTTTTGTGTGGCGAAGAGTAAGCACTTTTTCTTTTAATAGCTGCACAGTATAAGTACATATAATTATTGTTTTTTTAAATTTATTTCATTGAAAAATCTTTGAAAAATTAAATAGATTACAAAAGAAAAATTGAGTATCATAACAGAGTCTCTCACGCGAAATGGCAAATTATTCCAACTCCTCAGTCGAAAAATACAATGACCCCATAAGACAAGTGGCACCATGCTCTTTGTAAGGCCCATAAAGTGTTTTCAACGTCCGTAATCGGTTTTCAAGAACAGGCAGTGCTGAGGCTGGCACATCTTTGAATAAGTGAAAGCTGGTTGTACAACTCGACCGAACTTCAAACCCAGCAGTGACATTCTCAACGTGTAGACGCATTTACAGAGTCTCCCCTCTTTTCTTTACGAGGCGATTTCAGCAGAATTATTGAATAATACGTTTACACTTTTTCTTTTTTCTTCCAAAAATAGTTTTAAATTAAAATAAAAAAATAAAAAAAAATAAAAATAAAAAATACAAAATAAAAAATTAATGAGTACATCATATCTCAGCAAGATCGCATCAAAGCTTAAATTCGATTGAAACCAATAAGAAAAACGTAATTTTGTCGTTTGAAATGCAGTTTATTATTCAGTGTAGTCCCCCTGAACATCAATTTTGGCATGCTCTTTCCAATGTTTCGGCCGGTATCTCACATAAATGTAAATGCCTTAGTGTTGTCTTCCAATGTGTTAAATGAAGCATAGTGTTGTCTTCCAATGTGTTCATTGAAGCAGGCTTGTCTGAATAGGTATGAGCTTTAACATAGACCCACAAAAAATAATCTAAAGGCGTTATATCGCACGATCTGGGTGGCCAATTGACAGGTCCCGAACGTGAAATAAAATGTTCACCGAACTTGCCTCTCAACAAGTCCATTGTTACGCGTGCTGTGTGGCATGTGGCACCGTCTTGCTGAAACCACATGTCATGCAAGTCAAGCTCTTGCATTTCGAGCAAAAAAAAGTTGGATATCACTTCACGGTAGCGCTCACCATTCACAGTAACGTTACGATTCGCAGAATCTTTTAAGAAGAACGGTCCAATGATACCTCCAGCCTATAAACTGCAAAGCTGTGACCTTTTCAGGATACATTGGTAGCTCTTGCAATTCTTCTGGCTAATCTTCAATCCAAAATTGACAATTCTGCTTATTTACTTACGCATTGATCCAAAAATGAGCTTCGTCGCTGAACACAATTTTTCGATAAAAAAAGTGGCCCATTCACCAAAAATTCTGCGTTGCGGTAGGTCGTTCGGCTTGAATTCTCTCACCTGCTGTATTTTGAAAGGCTTTACACCTAAATCCTTTCGCAAAATTTTCCACGTTGTTGAGTAACAGAGACCCAATTGCTGCGAACGGCGACGAATTGATAATTGATGGCTATCATTAACACTGCCCGATACAGCTGCGATATTTTCTTCAGTTCGCACTCTACGTAAGCGTGTTGGGGGTTTGATGTCCAATAATGTAAATTTGGTTCTAAATTTAGTCACAGTAGCTTGAATAGCCGCTTCAGTGGGTCGATTAAATTGACCATAAAATGGAAGAAACGTGCGATAAACTTTCTTAAAAGAACACGCACTTTTATAATAAAATTCAATGATTTGCAAGTGTTGTTTAAACCAACTTTTTAGAAACATAACAGCTAAAAAATCACCCGTTAGTAGCAAGTCGATTTTACCATTATCTTGTGAATACTGAATGCAATAATTCGAACTTTAATTCATGGATTTTAGCCATTGTCATAAGGCTCTTGTGTCCTGATGAAAAATAAATTTTTTCTTTTCCAAACTCGATATGTTTTCACTATTTTTTTCATTCAATTGATCTAAAAGGTTGCAATAATATTTAGAATTTATTGTTTCACCAGCTTGCAAGTAATCCAAAAACGAAATTCGTTTCTTTCGTCTCTCGGTTTGATTTCGGCTTAGGGTTACAGGCCCAAATCTCAGCCGTAGTGATGAATCGATGCACAAAATCTTCTCCATCCTTTCGGAAACGCTCTAAATATTACCGAGATAGTCGCATTCGAATGTACATTTGTTCCACTGTTAGCTAATATGGCTCCTATTAAGCACACAGCTTCCTGAAACCCAATACTTCTGTCAAAGTATTGCCTGCACTGCCCAATGAGATGCCCAGGGCTTCTACTAAATCTCTTTCAGTCACTCGACGACTTTCCAATACGATATCCAGTATTTTTAATACGATTTTTGATGTTGTTTTTGCACCTCGTTCATGTGAATCATCTTCAAGACTTGTTTGAGCACGTTTGAATTGAGCAACCCGTCTTTCTACTTCTTCTGTACTGTACCAGTTGATGGTTGTTATACACTGCCAACATTCGTTCATAAATTTACTTTGCTTTTAAACCTTCCACAAATAAAAATTCAATCACCACACGACATTTGATTTTTTCCATTGCAGAAAATATTGTGCAACGTCGATATTAAATGGCTTGTAAACAAAGAATGGATTGACAGATTGAAATGGAACTTCACATTCGTTCATATAAAAAGTGTACCAACATAGCACATGCTGGTAGCACACCCTCTCTTATACAACCGCCAAACTTATTGAACCGCAAAACTTACTGAACAATCTAGTATTTCAGCGCCCATTGTTCCAGGCCGCGTTTCTATAACTGCTCAACTTTGAAGCCGTTTTCTGAAACTCTTCATTCTTGAAGTCTTGTGTGCGTCACAATTTAAAATCTACAGACCAATCGTTTCGTAATTTAGTATAGTCTTCTTCTTAAGGAGGATGGTTCCATATGTAGAAGTCCACGCAAGTGGGGAAAGTTACTGATCGCCGTTCACTTGGGAGTGGCTAGGACGATTTTTCTGCATATGGTTCAAGCACCACACAACTTCCGTGACTCGCCCAAAAATCCTCTGGGTAGCTTCCGAACACCCGTTCGGGAGTGAGCTAATGTGAGAAGGCGAAGCATTCTACGATAGCTGGTTGTGCGCTGGGTTTGGGACGCGCCACTTAAAAATCCCCCCCAATGAAAAAATTAAAAAACCTTCGGATGAGAACTTAGTATACTGATGACAACCCCTACAAACGAATTTAGTATAGTATCTCATGAATAATACACCAATAATTTTTAATTTTACAGCAACAAAATATTTCGAATTTTTTAGCGAAAACTGATTATTTTGCTGCTAAGTGCTACGAAAAACGGAAAATCGAAAACGAAAATCATGCGAATGATACATCGAGAAACACCTTCTCTTTTACGACTTTGACGACTGTCTTTTTTTTTTTTTGTGCATATGACTCTATTGCTGGGTATGTTGTACAGCGCAAAATAACTTCTTTTCGAGGCTTCTCCTGCGATTCACTGTCACTCGTATAAGTTCCAATATTTTTTGCAATAAAAATTTAGCAAAATATTATATTATATATTCCAAGTGTTGCATTGTTACCTGGAAATTGGATTGAAAAAGCTCTAAAGCTATATGTCTCGTTAAAAAAAAAACCAAAATCTTAAAGTAGCAAATATTTTTACCAAATATGGAAGACCGATTACCTTACCCCCTCTTAAACATAAAGCCTTAATATGTAAGTATTCCCGCAAAATTTGACAACTGTAGCCTTAGGCAAGTTGGTCGCGTTACGCTGTGAAAGTGCGAGCACACCTATAGAGGAACTCTTCAGATTGGACTTTCCACATTCTCTTCGCAGCGAGTAAGAAAATCTCCTGTGGTGCCATTTACCTACATTCCTGCAAAGTGCGATACCAAAGCAATGTAAATATATCTAAGTATGGTATGTATTTTTCTTTTATGTGGTACCAGTTGCCTTTGCTATGTTTATATCGCATGTTTGTATGTGTAATACATACACATAAGTATGCTTACTCCATTGTAAATAAACCTACAACTCGATCGCTTTAGGCGCATGCACACACACACGCATACGCGTCTACTTTGTTGCTTACACTTCGTTCTTAGCACTTAAGCGATTGTTGTCAAATGCTGATAGTGTTTGTTTGCATAGTCACTCTACTTGTATGCCTGTATGTATGGACGGCCGTGTAGGCATGTATACGAGCACACCTATCTGATAAAAAGGCACCTACCTATACAAGTATTTAGATATGTGCAAGTGACAAATTGTTGTGTAGTAGTTGTGCAACTAGCTCACTGCTATTAACTTACGGCTACGTTGCCACGTTGAGGTATTTTTGTGAAAATTAGATTTTCTATTGATTGTCAATAAATTTGTTTTGTGCAAGAAAATTACTAACAAGTGGAACAAATACAAGCTCACGTAGCTTAAGTGAGCACTAGCAAGCACAAACTTCGGGTAAGTGAGTAAACAACAAAAGAGTGTTTCGGTATATATGTGTGTGTGCGCATGTAGGTAAATATATGTATTTAAGTGCGTTTGTGCAAAATTTCTTTTCTTATATTTGTGTCAATGCAAATGCCTGAGCCAACGCCGAAAGCTCTATATTGCGGATGCGTGTATGCGTGTGTGCTTTGATTGAATTGGCATACGTGCATTGTCATATAAATTGACTTCGGGATTCGAATAAATGAACCAACCACTTGATAGAGATGTCCGTGTCTATCCAGGTCAATGGCAAGTATGCCGTATATGTAGATAGCTGAACACTTTCCCACAGTTGACCGGTGGTGTAGTTAAATATTGAGTACGAATATTCAAGCGGTGTATTGTGAAAATCTCCACTACATAGTAAACAGATACATGTTTTGTCACCTGTTTTGGTTTCACTTAATTACAAAGTGCACGCAAAGCAAATTAAATTTTCCCTCACATAAATTGTGCCTTGTTTATATTTGGGTATTTATTCTACTTTTGGTGTTTAGGTTCCATTACTGCATGTACGGACAAGTATTTCATAAACGTACACAAAACTTAATTGCTTCTTATTCTGTGGGAGAGTTATCATCATCTATATCGTTGTAGGAAAACATCCATCAACATTTTTTTTCAAAAACAAAAATGTATATAAAAGGTGGTTAAATTTTAAGGGTCGATATTGAATGTGAACCACACCTAAACGTCAAGCTTTTTTCTGCGTTTCATTTGACATTTTTCAATCCCAGACTAATTCAATTTGAACTATGGAAAGATACATAATCGATCAATGCATTAAAGTTATTCAGGCTTACTATGAAAACGGGCGTTCAAATCAAAATGCATTTCGCGCACTTCGTGAAGAAAATCATCTTCAGTGATGAGGCACATTTTCACATCAGTCGATTCGTCAATAAGCAGAATTGCCGCATTTGGGCGAATGATAATCCAAGAGCGATTGCCGAAAAACCAATGCACCAACAAAGAGTGACTGTTTGGTGCGGTTTATAGGCCGGCGGCATCATTGGACCGTATATTTCCCAAAATGACGCCGGTTAGGCAGTTACTGTGAATAGTGTTCGCTATCGTGAGATGATAACGAACCTTTTATGGCCCGAATTGGAAGATATGGATGTGGGCGATATGCGGTTTCAACAGAACGTTGCCACTTGTCACACAGCTAACGAAAGAATGGCTCTTTTGCGCGAAAAGTTTGATGGCCGAATAATCTCACGTCGCGGCGATGTCTATTGGCCGCCAAGATCATGTGATTTGACACCGTTGGACTTCTTTCTTTGGGGTTATTTGAAAGAAAAGGTGTACGTTGATAAGCCAGCAACAATTCAAAAGCTAAAGGATGAGACAATTCGGCACATTAACGGCATAGAATCTCAATTATGCCTCAGCGTCATCGAAAATTTGGACCATCGGATGGATGTGTGCCGCCGAGACCGCGGCGGCCATTTGGCCAATATTTTGTTGCATACGTAATTGAGCTATACCAATATTATCATAATAAGGAGAAATGACAATAATTTTCTAGAAAAATTGTATTTTATTCAAAATCAACACCGGCCCATAAAACTTAACCACCCTTTATAATAGGTGACGCAAAATTAGTCATCCAATTTTGTTCTTGCATTACTATCTATTTCACTAAATCAAAAAATGCTCATTGTGACCTCTTCGCGCAAATCTTCCGATAGGGTGGTTAATTTTGCGCCACCTTGCATGAAGATGAAAACTTTATTATTGTTCGGAGCCTTAGCTGGACCAAAGGTATATTTGTATGAAGCTCTGAATGAGGTGAATATTCTGTTTGAATGTGCGTTTCCTATAAAATTTTCTAAGAGTAGGCGTTGACTTGTGCAGAGTAATTTCAGTAACAAATTAAATAAAAGAGAATTTATTACAAATTGCAGTTACTGGTTTTGGGTAGATACCTATTGTCCTATTTCAGTGTAATTTTCTTATATGAGTTTTATATTGCTTATTAGGTTTTGCTTACCAGCTGTTTGTCGGTATCTTAATTGGGTTGTATTGCTAAACTAAAATACAGCAATTCTTCACAGCGCCTAGCGTAAGTTCAGAGACTTTCGTATCATATCACATCGTCCATTATTAAACTATTTAAGAAACATTTTAATTCAAAACTATTTCACACATTTTCTCATTGGCTTTTGAAGTATGCAAATGTGCTTGACAAATCCCGTACCCGGCATAAAAAGTCAAATAGTAAGTTTTGTTCTTTATATTTTTTTAGTTTAACTCACACCAGAATAGTTGATAAGTTTCGACATTTCTTGAAAACACATTTAAGTTTCATGCAAAACTCTTGCAAATTCAAAATTTTCTTTCGAGCAGAGTGCAAACTTAGCTTTGTAAGCCGTTGACACTTTGCTGCGTCATTCAGCCGGACAAGATGAATGGTGTAGCAGTCAGTATAACATGCAAGAAGTGTAAATGTTAAACAAAGCAAAGCACTCAAGCCAAATGTACATACACTCTGTGTAATAAGTATGCGAATATTTAAAATAAAACAGAAATTTTTTTGATAGGAAGGGTGAACAAGTTTTTTAAGACGTTAGAGGGGTTTCGAAGGCTAAAAAGGAAGATTAAATAAAATTTTTTGTCTATGTAATATAAAAAAAAAAATCTTATTTTACAAGTAGCTGAAATGAGCGGAGGTGTATGCCATTTGTCTATGTGCAGAGATTAACTTAGATAGGAACTTCCGGAATTGCCATATTGAGTCACAGTCAGGCGGCACGCAGGGCTTTGTCATCCTGTGATATAAAGTATACTCTGGTTCTTGAGTGCAGCGAGAAACTGAATACGTTAAGATCGCGCAATCGAATTCAGCTAATTCAGATCTCAGGGCACATGGATATAACTGGGAACGAAGCAGCGGACGCTTTGGCAAGAGAGGATGCACCCTCGTCATTAATAGGATCCGAACTCTTCCTTGTTATGGGACAACATATCATCAAGGAAGAGTTTAGAATGAAGAGCTAAGTTTAAGAGAGTTTGACTAGCACCAAACTATGAGGATATGCCTGGCAAAGTCCCTACTTAGGGGGTACAACCAAAAGAAGTATAAACCGAGAATGCTCACAGGCCATTGCAGACTGCGCAGTCATCTTCACATGATCGGGCTGTAGTTTATTGCTTCTTATCGTTTCTGCGACCAATCCTAGGTGACTCGAATACACCTTATCCTTGACTGCAGCTAGATCACAGCTATAAACTTAAATGAATAGTGACACGGTTCTACAATTATTTGCCACTAAATATTTAACCTCGGCCCTCCAATTTACAATTTCGCACCGGCGTCTATATGAAAAGAAATCTTAGGTATAGACATTAATAGTGGTTAGGTTAAGTAGATGTACGCATACTTTTCGCACATAATGTGATAGATGTTGGCACCTACAACGTACACCGAATTTTTGCACATCATCCAGCAAAATCCAACGAATTACATTGACTGCCAGGCAGAAATGTTTTAAAAGTAATTTTTCATTTATCAAAATGAATACAAGTTTTTCCACCAATACTTTGAAGCCAGCACTTGAACACTTTCGGAGAAAACATGCATAAAAGTGGCCCACAGTTGGCGCTATAGACGGCCAGTTATGAGATTTCAATGTATTTGCATGTGAACTTTTGGCTGCTTAGCTGTCGGACAAAGCACAGCATGCAATGGCAGGAGTGCCTACGAAAGTATATACTACTAAGCTGCTGAACGGGCAACATAGTTTTGCAAGTGCACATACATATGTATCTAAACTTCTACATATGTACACACGTATTGAGTGCACTAGGATATGTAGGTGTGCGGGCAAGCGGAATATGCTTAGAAAAATTCAAAAAGTTTTTGGCAGATACCCAGAATTGCATTAAAAAGTATTCGAAAGCTAAAACTTCGGCACACATTTTTCAGACACCAACACATACACACACACACACATACATATCTGCATGCTGCTCAACTACTCATAAAACCACATACAAGCACTCATTGAGTTATGCAAATGCACACTCTTTTAGAGGTCTACTGAGCAGGAAAGTAGCACTACGTATAGAGTGCTTGGTTCATATTTATTTTTTTTTTTATTTCACCAATGAAGTAAATTTCTATGAAAAAACGTATAAGATATGCAAATGCTGAAAGAAAAATATTTCCACAGCAGCAAGTAGAGAAGGCTGCATTGCATTTTCGCATATTCGCATTAGTAGACAATGGATGCCTCAGTTGCGTTGCATCAATATAACGAGTTAAGAGAGAATGCTACGAATTCAGTGCGCTTGCATGTAGAATCAGTGCCTGAGATATTTCATCAGCCTCAGTACACCCTGCTAGTGCTAGAGGTGCTTCCCTTGGTGTTGTGGTCATAATAAACCTGTCAAATGCCAAAGCAAAACTTTCCTTAGGAAGCAGCAAATACTTCAAACTTTATGTAATCGCATATGTGTGACTAACAGAGTGAATAAGTTGGACTTATAGACTTATGCGTATGCATGCATGTATTTGTGGCGGCGTGTTTAGTTATGTCTGTGTCTATTTGCGGCACTCAGTTTTAGTTATTCGAGCTGTAAGTGTGTGATGCAAAGCCTGTATGAATGTTAGCTACATTTCTAAGCAATAACATTAATAAATAAACACACTTGAGTGCCTTTTCAAAACAACGACGAAGAGGGTAATATTAGCAATGGAGCGAGTGATGAAAAATTTTATGATGAAGCAAAATAGTAGAAATAAAATCTAAAATAAAATAAAATTCAGGGAATATTTGATAAAAAAACCAAAAAAAAACAAAAAACAACAAAAAAAAGGTAATTCTACTTCTTATTATACCACGCACTTGTGGCCAAGGGTATTATAATTATATGCACACAAAGGCGGTAAATAAACCAGGTAGTTACATACATATTCATTCATCATCATGTTCATTCATCTTTACATCTCTGCTACAAACGAAGAAAAACTATTAAAATTTTCTACAATTCATGGACCCACAAAACACAAAGCAAAATTTTCGGTGTCCCGGCAAATTTTGAGTAAAATTTAGATGTGATGTGCGAATGATTGAGGTCGAATAAAACTGCACCCACTTCTTATATTTATGTTAAAATCAAACTTCCATTCATCCACTTAATGCCACAAGCTATGGCTCTTATTGTCTATGAGTTTATTTGATTTGAAAAATTACACGCTCAAATTAGAATTAAATATTACCAAAATGTGTGCAGGTATATACACGAGGGGGGTTCAATAAGTACCCGAGTCTGATGAAAGAGTACTGCTTATTCGAGTAAGACTTGTTTCGTGATTTTCGCTAAGATGGAAAAAGATAGTAAAAAGTATAATTCGGTAATTCGCTTTTTGCTTTTGGATGGGAAAAAATGCGTGGAGATAAAAGCAAAGTTGGATGTTGTCTATGGGGACGCTTCCCAATCTATGGCCACAGTAAGATATGGGTTAAACGAAGTTAAACGTAGGCAATTATCCGTGGTTACCGAGGAAATCATTCAAGAAGTCCACACCATGATTCTCGCTGCCAAACAGCATAAATTTTATAATGCATTGCTGCCGCACCCCTCCTATTCATTCGAGCGGGATTCCTGCAACATGAAGAAATTGCTCGCGGGAAAAAAATTTAGTTCAAACGAGAAAGTAACCACCGGGTCAGAGGCGTATTTTGGAGAGTTCGACAAATCTGAGGCCGCAGCTTTGGGAGAAGTGTATCTTTCTAAAAGGGGACTATGTTGAATAATAAAACAAAAATTTTGAAAAAATGGTGTCTTCATTTCTAAGACGGCTACTTATTGAACACCCATCGTATAGTTCCGTCGCAGCTTACTTGCATTCAAATGTAAATTTGTTAATACTCAAAAATAAAATGTTATTAATAACTATTCATTATTCATTAGGATTGTTTATTTATCACTCATTATTCATAATTCACCATTAATTACACATTGTTCATTATCCACTATTCATTATTGATTATTCATTATTCATTATTCATTATTCATTATTCATTATTCATTATTCATTATTCATTATTCATTATTCATTATTCATTATTCATTATTCATTATTCATTATTCTTTGTTCATTATTCATTATTCATTATTCATTATTCATTATTCATTATTCATTATTCATTATTCATTATTCATTATTCATTATTCATTATTCATTATTCATTATTCATTATTCATTATTCATTATTCATTATTCATTATTCATTATTCATTATTCATTATTCATTATTCATTATTCATTATTCATTATTCATTATTCATTATTCATTATTCATTATTCATTATTCATTATTCATTATTCATTATTCATTATTCATTATTCATTATTCATTATTCATTATTCATATTCATTATTCATTATTCATTATTCATATTCATATTCATTATTCATTATTCATTATTCATTATTCATTATTCATTATTCATTATTCATTATTCATTATTCATTATTCATTATTCATTATTCATTATTCATTATTCATTATTCATCATTCATCATTCATCATTCATCATTCATCATTCATCATTCATCATTCATCATTCATCATTCATCAATCGTCATTTTTCATTTATCATTATTCTATATCATTATTCATTTCAAGCCATTATTTATCAAACTTACCATACCTTATCAACGAAATATCTCACATTCCCTAACTCTCGTCAGTGTTTTCTCACATTTCGGAAAGTTGATTAAATAACATTAAAATAATAACTGTAACCTGTTAAACTACTTGCGCACACACCCGCGTAATGCTTTGCACGTAGCTGATTAATTTTGGACTAACAAATCGTCTACGTACGCTGGGTGTGCCCCAGGGGGCGTATGAGTTATCTACTCAACAAATTCACTTGCTTTAAGCTCATGCAGCGTACAAGTATATGTACATATGTGTGTATGTATGTAGTGGTAGTGCAACTTAAGTATATACAAAGTTGAAATCCTTCTTGTTATACTTTGATACTTCAACACTTCTCCTGCTTTTTTTCTTTCAACTATTATTTTGCTTTTTGCTCAGTTTTTCGGCCAATCGCGGAGGATTCACTTTGTAATCTGTATGTTGTTCTTTCTTTTAGCACTTATATTTTTTCGTAGCTGCTAGAAGCATTAAAGCACTCAATTTCTCAGCATCTTAAAAGTTGAGAAAATGGTTTATTCAATTCACGCTGCATAGCTGGAAACTTACTTACTTACTTACTTATATGGATTATTGCACACCATATCATTTACGTATGTACGTATACATGTGCGTGTGCATTGCAAAGATTCATTTGTAAGGGTAGTGCTAATGGCATGTTTTTGCCACTATCTGATTTTGGGTTCCACTGTCTTGCATAGCTTAAGTAGACTCGTATGAGGTTTTTCTCACGGTTATTCAATTTATTTACTTTTTGCTTATACAAAATTCCTTCACAATGTTGTTGGCAAAACGTATTTCAAAAATGAACTTCGTATACGCAACGCACTTTATATAACATATATTCGTAAGGTTTTTGTGCAAATTAAAGCTTCTTCTTTAAAATTTATGAATTTGATAAACCTTTGATGCACTTTGCCTTTCAACAACAACGTGTTATTGAAATAATCACGGCTATAATGGCGTAATTAATTAAAGGGAACAATTTGGAAATTATTTGCTTTACCCGACCAAAGTCTAGACGACCATCATCAAGTAAATTGAAGGAAAGTAAATATTTAAATTTCTGGCCGACTGTACATAGAGATTCTAAGGCTGCACGAATTTTACACAGTGCTTTCTCTGAGAAAATTGAAGAGGAATTTTCAAATGGCAAACGATTGCAGAGTCAGAGGTAAGAAGAATAATTACTATGGTTGACCCAAGTGTTTAATTATTGTTCAGTTTTACTCTGATTAATATCAGTATCACTGTATAAGTGCTAAGAAATTATATGCTTCAAGTCATGACATCAATAAATATCAGTTGCTAACTAATAATTTGGCATCTACAGCTTTATCCTTGCTTTGTCTCTTGTTGTCCATTTCACCTTAAGACTTATGTAAGATATTCCAGCGGTAGAAGTAGTCCGCATTTATTTGCGTCCAAAACATGAAATGGACATGTAAATAAGTCATATGAGACGCGACGTTCTTGAACCAGGTATGCAGATGGGGGAATTCAAAAAATATTATCAAGCTGAAACAGAGAAAGGAGAGTAACTTTAATTTATTTCTGCTATCATCATTGGCGAACGGGTTTTAAGTGTGACTACCATTCGTTAGAGTCCATAGTGTGCATGAAACATCAAATAAAAGAAAACGTTTTTTCTAAAGCTTCCCATATACACAAATACTCGTATATATACAATATGTATGTACCTATACGTATATAATGCTTTTATTAAACCCTTTCTTTCCCCTTTTAAGGGGGAACGCCACGTTTATTTTCATAAGTTTGTCAATTTTCAGGATTTTTTAATAAAAATTTACACCAACATAGTTTAATACATATTTAATAAATTGCCTTTTGTCCGATCCTCGAATAATCATTCCTACTTACAAAACAAAAATCCCAAAAATCTACTATTTTTTGACCTCCCACAGTTGCGTTCCCCCTTAAGCTAATCTGACCTGGGTCTTTTTGGCATAAGTTACATAAATTCATAGAAATGGCTAGTCTATGAGCCAAAATGTGCCAAGAAATCATAAAATCATAATTTTCAAACTGCAGCTTATCAAAAATAATATAACGGTTTTTAGATGTTGCCACTTGTTTCTATTAAAAAAAAATTTATTAAAACATGGACCTAAATATGATATTACTGCAGGGGTGTCAAAACAAACACTTTTAAGAAAAATGTATTCAGCAAAAACTTTTTTCTGATAGCGTTGCTACCTGAATTTATTGCATAAGCAGCAATTTATCACAAATATTGAATACGAAGTTATAATTGTCAAATGAAAATATTTGACAAGTTTGAAAAAAATATTCTTAATTGGTGTTGCCACCTAATTTTTTGGAAATTAAGAATGTGATTGCAAATATATATTAGTTGCAAAAAATATATATACATATATCAATGTAAACGCAAAACAAACTTGACTCAACAATACTTTTATATGGTGCTGCCATCTAATTTTAATTTTAACATAATTTAATTAGAGGTTCGGGTATGGGATTAAAAAGGCGCCGAAAAGATTGAACAAGTCTTTAAGTAAAATTTTTTATGAATGGCGTTGCCACTTAACTCTTAAAAAAATAGTAAGTAACAATGTGGATGTATTAACTAATGCGATTTGCGTAACATGCAATTTATGATTGGGAAAGCTTGAAGAAAAAAAATATTTTTTGCTTGGCATTGCCATATATTTTATATTATAATATAATAATATTGAAACTTCCTTATAAAATGAAGCAAGCGCTTTTACTTTTTGAAGCTGCGTTAGAGTCAAATCGCTACTGATTATAGATAGAGATAGAGGCGTCGAGACGCGCCTAGGTATGGCTTTAACCCATTAATGCTTACACATAAAACGGGTTAAGATAGGTGACTGAAATTTTCACCAAATATTTGTGTTGATGTTAAACGGTTCATTTCCATTTTTCAAAAAAATATCTCAAAAGATGTGGGCGTGGCAAAGCGTATGATATATGATACATAAGCGTATTCGGAGAGCTACTTCTATGAACTTCAATATATACATAGGTTTTGAATTCAAATCAAAATTTTATTTATAAAGTGACATATTATGCATCTATACATTTTTAAATTTCTTAGTTATTTGATGAGTCAGTTACATGATGTTTGTAAAAACAGTTATCTGGGTGCAATCCGCAATTACATTTCATGCATATAAATTTTGTACACTTGCCATAAAATTTCCATCGGCGTTGAGTTCTTGAGTAATTTACGTGGTGCTCGACTTCATCGTATCTAGTTTCATTTTATCTTTATTTTCTATCGGTTTTGAAAGAATGCTTCTTGTAAGACGTGGGATAAATCCGAGAAGAGTTACTTTTGGATAAGCTTTTCGATATACTATCCATAAGTTAACAATAGCTCCATTTAGACAAAATCTGAAAAAGGGCCAATACCATTTCCTTTATCTAATGCGAGTTCGGTAAGCTGCCCTTTGCTGATCGAAGAGATCGACTCCACCCATTTCGCAATTATACTCCTTGATGATTACTGGTTGCTCTACGTCTTGTCTACGTTTTTGTTCCGATCATATCTTTTGCATAGTTATGTTATCGTTTTACAGTTTGTTACAATAGTGACGTTATTATTATCATTCCACCTTACTAGAGTAATATTTTTTGCTAGCACCTCGGCTTTCCCCTTTCATATTGCTCAAAGGAGCATTTTCTATACGATCCGAGCGAATTGTTCCCACTACTGTTATATTTTTAGAATCAAACTCTTCCAATAATTTGATACTATTAAAATAGTTATCTAGAAATATAGTGCGGTTTTCGGGAACTATGCCACAGCATAAATTCTTTGTGACAGACAGATCTAAATGCTGATTAGATCGAACCACGCGTTTTCCGGTGTAGAAATCGACAAGTACATACACTTTTGAAGTGGTCAGGCACCAAATTTTGTACCCATACCGTATAGGTTTTCCATCATTAAAAAATTGTACATTATCCACTTCTGAATTGGCTATTTTTATCTCGCATGGCCTTTTTAGAACCCCACGGCCCAAGTCGCCCAGTGTACCTTCATCGTCCTCATCTGCATCATCGCAATAGGATAACTCTTGTTCTTCAGGTGGAAGTAAAGTCACATCGATTGAATTGGCATTTCTGATGTCGTCTATAATGTCTGTATTATCGTCCTCATTCAGATCTTCGAGCCATCCAATTATCTCCTCAGTTGTTGCTTGTCTATAAAAAGGTATTATATATGAATGCCCGTAAAGCCCAACTGGTGTAGCGTTTATGTATGATTGTATGTATGATGCATGTATTCGATGCCTCATGGTTTCATCTTTGACTAAATGCACGTTTTTATGTACATAACAACATTAACAAATCAACAACCGAATTAAAAACATTATTAAAACAACACCAGGATAAAAAGCTTGAGAATTACATACATAACTTGAGGGCCACGGCAGTTAACAATTATTCCCTATGGAAAGCAACTAAAAAATTAGTCAAAGCAGTTCCACATAAACCTCCCATCAAAACACATCACGGAACTTGGGCAAAGACCAATAAAGAGAAGGCAAACACACTAGCTGAACACTTTAAAACAATATTCTCAAACGAAAAAGACAATCAGCACATTGAACAAAATGTAAATACGAGTAACCCAGAAAAGAGAATGAAAATGACAACCTCAGCAGAAATCAGATATCATTTGAAAAATCTGAACAGTAAAAAAGCATCGGGCTTCGATCTAATAAATGGTAAAATACTAAAAGAACTACCTGATGTAGCAATTACATATATACGACAAATTTTCAACAGCATATTAAGGACACAATGCTTCCCACGCCTCTGGAAAGTTGCACAAATAACGGCAATCCCCAAACCAGGTAAAAGTGCATCAGAAATGACATCATATCGCCCTATCAGTCTCTTGCCCATTCTTTCAAAAGTGTTTGAAAAAATACTCTTTGCCAGATTAGACAAAATTCTGATAGAAAAAAATATAATACCAAGCCATCAATTTGGATTTAGACGACAGCATTCAACTGTGCAACAAGTCCACAGAGTTATAAACAAAATATTAAATGATATGGAAAATAAAAGGTTCTGCCTGGATATGGCAAAAGCTTTTGACAGGGTTTGGCATAAAGGACTACTACATAAGCTCAGCCAAATATTACCACGGAATCACTTCACCATTCTCAAAAGTTATCTGGAAAACCGACATTTCTTTATAAAGTTCGAAGACGAATGCTCAAGCATGATGCAAATGACAGCAGGTGTACCCCAAGGTAGTGTCCTAGGGTCTCTATTGTACCTGATATTTACAGCAGATATACCGATCCCAACCACAAAAAATTGCATGATAGCCACATTCGCGGATGACACGGTTTTAATGGCATCGGATAAAATAGAAAAAAACGCGACTGACATTCTTCAACAAACAATAAATAACACCGTATCATGGTTCGATAATTGGGGAATAGAAGTCAATAAAGATAAAACGGTACAAGTAATATATACAAACAGAAAGCCTAAGAAACATAAATTAACAATAAAAAACAATGAAATAAAAATCCTTCCTAGTGCAAAGTACCTTGGCATAACTATAGATGAAAAACTAAATTGGAAACGACATATACAAAACAAACGAAATGAAATCAAAAACAAGTTCAGACAATTATATTGGCTGTTGGCTAAAAATTCAAAACTAAGCCTTAACAACAAAGTAGTGGTAGATAAATCTATAATCTCACCCATTTGGAAATATGGCATTGAAATCTGGGGCACAGCAAAAAAAACCAATATCAAAATAATTCAAAGGACGCAATCTAAAATACTTCGAACAATAACAAAAGCAGGCTGGTATATACCAAACGACGTGATCCACAGCGACCTCAATATCGACACAATAGATGACACAATTAGAAAATACAGCATCAAGCATATAAAACGACTAACAAATCATCAAAATGAACAAATGCGCAAACTACCACAATCGGAGAAAGCGGGAAAACGAAGATTAAAACGATTAACTCCAACAGAACTCACAATTTAACAAAACAATAAAGAAAAACAAAAATAATAATAATAATAGATAATAATAATAAATAATAGTAATAATTAATAATAATAATAATTATAACACAGAAAATAATATAATGTAGCATAATCTGAAGCAAAATTGAATGTTTATCTAGCATTGGTTAGAGAACAAAGAATTCCAATACTACTTTAAAAATAATTACTTATTGTTAAAATTTAACAGATTGTAATTTAAAAAGGGAAATAATCAAAAAAAAAAAAAAAAAAAAAAATGTATATAATACTGTTGCTTGGTTTTCTTTAAGATATAAAACTCACCTGCGTGACATTATTCACTTTTCCGAAAAACACTACAGGAATTTTTGAAAAAAGCTCTTTTTGCGTATGATATATCATACTTTTTCATTAATGGGTTCAAATAAAGCATGTTAAAATTTAAATTATTTTATTATAGGTTTCACTATTTTACTCAAATTCCGGCGTTTAGCAATTATTTGGTATGAGAACAATAGCATTTAAAGGTTCCTTACGCGCACGTCTACAAGTGAAGTCCGCCAAACAGTCGTTTCAAGAACTGGTAATTATGAGGTTGTTCAGCAACACTTTCTCGTACAGCAGCAATATTCTCAACAAAACGACCCGCTTTTGGTCTACCAGTCCTTTGTCTATACTCCACAGAACCAGTTGCTTGAAATGGTCGACTCATTCGGATGGTTATTTTCACCAAAAGAATAACGAACTTTGCGATATGATTTTCATTAAAAATTTCAATAATTTTAATGCGTTGTTCCATCGTGCAAAATTGTACGTCTGCCTGATTGGCAAATGTCAAGAATGACATTTAACAAAGGTACCGTCCGGAATTATTCTTTTTTTTTTGTCGGGACAACTAGCAAGTGTACCACTCAGACATTAATTTAGTCCATTGTACGACCGAAGGCGGAGCAGACCCACAGGAAGTGGTCGGCCGTCTCATCCTCCTCTTCACAAGCTGGACAGAGTACACTGTCTGAGAGGCCCACCTATTCCATGTGCTTCGCCAATAGAAAGTGGTCCGTCATCAGCCCAACCAGCCGTCTGCACTCCCTTCTGCTTTATGACAGGAGGGTTTGCGACAGTTGACACATGACAGGTAACATCACTTTAATCCATCTCCATCCTCTCTCCGACTGCCAAGCTCGCTTGTGAATTGTAGTAACCCATTTGCTAACCGTGGCTTTGATGGCCGCAGAAGGGAGTGACCAAAGAAGTTGGCCTCAGAACCATCAGGCTATTATGGCTACCAACATAGCTCAGCCTAGATTTACAAGACTCGACTACGCCTGATGTGGTTGGGGGCTGTCTAAGGCCATGAACGCAGCTTGGCTGTCGCTGCATACACATATAGATCTGCCTCTCCATCGGTTTTCCACAACAAAGTTCATCGCTTGGCTGTCGCTGCATACACATATAGATCTGCCTCTCCATCGGTTTTCCACAATAAAGTTCATCGCTTCTTGACAGCATACACCCCAGAGCCGGAGCCATGCTTGGTCCTGCAACCCTCCGTAAAAATGCGAAAATAGTGTTTGCCGGGCTCATTTTCCGAGATTGACCACAACTGAGCCTCTGGCAGCAATACACTCTATCTCTTTTTAAGTACGACTCTTGATGGCAGGGAGAGAATCGTTATCTCGACGTCCATGCCTTCTCTGTTTTCTAATGCCGGGCAGGGGCCGTACCAGTTCCCATTTTGTTTCAGCCTGCAGATGGCCTTAAGGCCTCTCCTTGGATAAAAGCATCAAGTGGTGCAAACCAATCAAAGCATCTAATGCCGGGCCTAAAGTAGTCGGAAAAGCTCCGGTGCAACAGATGGCCACAGTGCGTTGTAGTCTCGATAAGGTCCTCCTGACTCCTACGAGAGAGTCATCCAGACCACTCATAGCATATAGATCCATAGGATCTTGCTAGGAGAAAGACCCCACGTTTTCCCAAAGACACCTTTGCACTGCCAGAAGGCTGCCTGTGCTTTGGATGTTTTTGTTTCAACGTGTGACTTCCAAAGAAGTTTACTATCGAGGAGATCCAAGATATTTGATTTTTTGGATAGCTGGATTGTGACTTCTTTTAGCTTAGGCAAAACGAGTCCATCAAGTTTCTTCCTTCTGGCAAAGAGGACAATACCGTTGTTTTCTGTACTTCTCTACAGATGTTCATAGGCGAAGGGCCCGTTAAAAAACAGACAACGTCGTCCGCATATGCTTGTGTTTAGGCACCAGCATCACTTAAGGTGGTGAGTAGACGATCGATCACCATACACCAGAGCAATGGAGACAGCACACCACCTTGGGGGCAGCCTCTATTTGGTCCGGGGAACTTGTAGCCGCCAAAAGATTCGATGGCAAATCGAATGGCGGCTTCATTCATCACAAATCTGGCAACGTACCAGCCACGCCGAGAAGGTGTAGCAGCTCTGACAGCAGCCTCTTTTGTTGAAGGCTATTGCCGGCCAATGCTTATCTGATTTCCTGGAAAGTGAGAGTCCATCAGCAAGCTGAATGTCTCCCTTTGCTTCTCCGTGAAGGAGCCATCAGATTTCCTAAGTGAGCCCAGCTTTGCGGTTGGATCCATTTTCATGATCCTAACCAATTTTGCCGTGTCACTCAGAGATTCAATACCGCCGCAGAATTCCCTAAAATAAGCCCTTTTCGACTCATGAATTATTCACTGATGACACATAAGCGTCACTTTGGGAAGACCCTATATTTATTTATAAGTGTTAAATATATTAAGAATTCTGTTTTATGCACAAGCAAATTAGCAGTCAATTACTTGTAAAATCACCAAATTTAATTTGTGTCAACTTCCAAAACTTATGAAAATGTTTCTATCCTATCCAACTATTAAACTAATTTTGGTTGGCACATTCTAAAATCGCTAACACTCTTAAAATTAGTAATTAATTTTATTTTGGTAAAATTAAAGTAGTAGAATAATAATCCACTTTTCGTGCAGCTTATATAAGCCCTTAGCAGTTAGAGGAACTACCCTGAGAAGTAAAAGGAAATTTACATACACACCTCTGTTCAAAATAATAGCAGCGCGGCATATTGTAGAGTTTTGACGATTTATCTATTTTTGGTTTTATTGATTTTTGGATTTATTTATTTTTTTATTATTTTTCAAAAATATAGTTCATACTACAACAAAAACTATAATATTTCGCGGAAAGTTTGTGCAAAACTAAAAACAATTAGTAAAATTTTAATTTCAAACTTTTTAATCAGAATCTCTATAAAATTTCGCATATGCAGTTTTATAGCCCATTGAATTTTAATGAAAGAAAGCACAAAATTAGCGCGGCTGGAAACCTGCGTGTTGGCTGGCGTAAATTTTTGTTTCCAGGCTCTTGTGTATTTTTGCCATATAAAAAATTTCGAGCATGCGTTACGTGGAAGAAACTAGTTAGTACCATCAACAGAAAAAAGTTATCAAAATCAACGTGAATTTAGCGCCTCTTTAAACTAGCACTTTGTTCTACCAAAATTTATCAGATCAGTCCGTGGGTATTTTACCCATAATTTCACTTTTGTAGGTACGATACGAACGCATACAAAAGATTATTCGCGGAATATAACGGAACTATTTATATTTTCTTTGATATATTGTGCATTCAACAAGTGATTTTAATCGCGGATAGAAGCACATGTTGTTAAAAAATAAAATGGAATCTTCGAACGCGTATAAGAGGCATATTTTGTGTTTTTTTGTAAAAGTGGTAAAAATGCTACAACTGCTGCTGCAGAAATAAACACTGTTTACGGAGAGGATGCCGTAGGTGTAAGGACTGCGCAAAAGTGGTTTTCAAAATTCCGAAGTCATAACTGCGACGTGGAGGATGCCCCGTGCGCTGGTCGTCCTGAAGTCTTTAACTCCGACGCCTTGCTCGAACTCGTGGAAGCTGAGCCAAATTTAACAGTCGATATGATAGCTCAGAAGTTAAATTCATCGCATGGAACAGTTTACAGGCACCTGGTTCAGTTGGGAAATGTTTCAAAGCTGGGAAAATGGGGTCCGCATAAATTTTCCGTCACCAACTTTCAGTAGAGAGTGAATGTGTGGTCTCAGCTGCTGCAATGGCTTGAAAATGAAAGTTTTTTGAACCGTATCGTTACTGGTGATGAAAAATGGGTCCTTTGCAATAATCCTGGTCGCAGACGGCAGTGGTTAGAAAAAGATGAAACACCAGAACCGACCCCTAGAGATAGCCTTCACCCCAAGAAGATTCTCCTGTCTATTTGGTGGGATATGGCCGGTATTGTTTATTATGAACTTCTGGAACCAAATCAGACGATAATTAGTGATTATTATTCCCTATCAAACTTGAATGAGGCATTTAAAAAAAAATCGACCGTCTTTAGTGAATAGACGCAAAGTTTTGTTTCACCACGACAACGCAAGACCTCATACCGCAAGGCAAACATTAGGCAAGCTGAACGAGCTCGGAATGGAGCTAACGCCGCATCCACCATACTCTCCGGACATTGCACCTTGTGATTATCGCCTTTTCCGTGGACTTCAATCTGATATGATATCTAACAAGAACTACTCCTCAAACAAAGCTATAAAAAGGGATATCGAAGCGTATTTTGGCTCGAAGGACAACAAATTTTTTGAGCAGGGATTTAAAAATTTGCCTAAACGTTGGAAAGACATTGTAAATAATGACGGAAAATATATTACTTATTCATAAATAATTTAAACATCTTTTTTATTAATTTTAAAACCACCTTTAAAAAACGCACGAACTGATGGACTGACCTAATAGTTAGCTATAAAGCTGTGCATTCAAAATTTTGCTAAAAATTGTGGCTTGAAGTTTTTAAGGTTGCGTTATGCGCTTTATTTTTCTCTATGAACTGTATTTGTTAATAATAAAAAATAAGTAATTAATTAATTATAAAAAATTTACGCTACATCGCGCTGCTATTATTATGAACACAAGTGCATGTATTAATACCAATGTATTGCTAATTTTCAACTATTTTAAATTATTAATCAACTAAAATGTTACACAAATTTATTGCTCCAATTACAGTCACACACATACACATGCATATATACACATACACTTACATACAAATGGTATTAAGGTAAGTGTTTCATTTCGCTTACAAATTCAGTCCGGCTACTTACCATACGCACTTTAAATAACATCTCGGTTAATTAATATTTGTTTTGTAAGCCAATTAAAATTCACCTGCCTTCGACGAGCCTTCTTGTTAGTTAGCTTCCCAACTCACTTGTATATGTCTGTGCAATTGTTGGTGTTTTGTTGCAAACTAAATCTCACAACTTGTCTATGCAATTATGTAGTCAGCTGTAGCCTGCGAGCAAATAGTCCTTTTGAAAATCATACCTTAGTCTGATGCCTTTGCTTGGCTGTTTTGAATGCTTAATTCGCAGTTTCTTGGCAATTTCCATGCAACAAGTATTTACTAATAGCAACTCCCGGCACAGTTGCTCTGCTCATTCTTCGACTTCATATTTCGCTACGTGCTATCTAGTGTGTGTGTGCGTGTATAAGTGTATGTATGTGTGCATATATACCTGTATACTTGCATACTACGCACAACGTGAACCAAACTCGACATTACAGTCAACAGAGCTAGTCGTCAGTCAGCACTTGACAAATTAATGACGTAGCAAAGTGAATGAGCTAACTGAATTGTTCAATATTGATTATTTCATTATCTGAGACTTGTTACACGTATAGTGTAACAGAAATCTATGCACCTACATTTATACCTACATAAAAACATATTTATGCGTTAAATGTGTGTTAAGTCTGAGGAAGTATGCAAGAGTACTTAGATGAATGAATGCTGCAGGAGCTAAAGAATGAGCATTACTTAGAGCGCAAAGAGGAAATGCGCATATTGTCTACATGTATGTGTGTATACATGGCTGTGTGTTTTCTTATTGAAAATTAAGTTAGCAAGCGGAAGCTTTCTGATTATCTTCAACAGCGGAAGCAGCAAAAAGCACAAGCGGCGTGCAACAGCAACAACTATTCGAGTCGGAAGAATGAATTGCATTTGAAGCATTCATTGAATGACTAAATGAATTGTGCATTTACTAATTGAAGCGTATTGCTTCAGACTGGTTGATTCTATTTAATTAAGTGAACACCAATTGAATTTGACATTTAAGTTGTAAGAGTAAGTATAAGTACATTGTGCTAAATTGCGGAACATTTTATGATTAAAGTCGCACGAAAAGGAGTTGTCTATATGTCGCGACTTCTGAATTGGGTATCCGCCACAAGCCATGCGAAGGGTTGCCTAACATGTGTGAAAAGGAATAAGGCAAGTTTTGTGCGCGGCAGGAATACTTATATAAAAAGGGTTTCATAATACAGGTGGACCGATGTTCGAATGAAATTAAAGCAGTTTTACACAAAGTCCGAGTATTATTATTATCAACCGATAAGAGTGGCTCAGCTCGCGTGGCGTACGAATAATTTTTGCTATGGTACCGAGCCAAGATAGGCAGGTGTTTGTTTTAAGCAGCGAGATCTAAAACAGTTCCGGCACAAAAAAATGCATTTGTTGGACAAAAAGTTAGAGATACATATAAAATTGCCAATTACTTATTTAAACGTGACAATATCGATACCGAGTTTGGCGTTTTGGACGCATTGAAACGGACGCAGTACGTGTTCAGAAATCATGTTTTTCTCTAAAGCAATTAAATAAGTTATCCTCATTTTTTTGCTGGAATGTTGGTACAACTTTCCTCTATAGTTAGCTTGTTTTTGACATTTAATTATATCAGTCAACCGCAGGTGTGCTCAACGATTTTCACTATGGATAAAATATCGAACAAAGAATTTGTCTTAAATTTTATATTTTGAACGGGATTTTGTGTGCTGAATCATTGAAAATGTTGCAGAAAACCTATGGCGAGTGTGCCTTATCAAAAACACGAGTCTACGAGTGTTATAAGGCCTTTGCAGAGGGCCGAGTAGTCGTGGAAGAATTGCCCCGATCTGGTCGCCCATCAACGTCTTCAACTGATGAAAACGTCGACAAAGTCAAGAAAATAGTGCCGGAAAACCATCATTTAAGTTTGAGGGAGGTAGCTCGTGACATAAGTGCGTCTTACGAATCAATTCGTAACATTTTACACCATCGATTGGGCATGAGACGCGTGGCTGCTCGACTCGTGCCAAGAGAGTGGAATTTCTTTCAAAAAATCCATCGGAAGAAGGTGACTGAAGATATGCTTGAGCAAGTGAATAAATGAATTCGGACCCAACGTTTATTCAGCGTATCATAACAGGGGATGAGACGAGGGTATATGAATTTAACATGCAAACCAGTCAACAGACAGCTGAATGGTGCTATCCACACGAGCCGAAACCCAAAAAACTACTTCAAAGTTCGTCAAAAGTGAAAGTCATGCTTCTCGTTTTCCTTGATTGGCATGGTGTTGTGCACTCGAAATTCATTCCAAATTATTTTACGGTCAATAAAGAATATTACCTGGAAGTTTGAGAGAGAATGTGCGTTGGAAACAGCCCAATTTGTTAAAAGAAAACTCATGAAGGCTCATATTGTCAAGACTTTTTTGACCAAAAACTCGACAAATATCATCGAACAACCACTGTATTCACCGGATTTATCCCCCTGTGACTTTTTGCTTTTCCCAAAACTTAAATTGCCACTCCGCGGATGCCGGTTTGAGTCAATGCAGGCCGGTTTGGGTCGCTGAAGGAGCTAATGAAGATCTCTTCAAACGCGTTTAAAAAGTGCTTTATTGACTGGCATATATATACTGATTCGAATGGAGCCTATTTTGAAGGCGACAACATACATTTTGATGACAATTATTTTGCGTTTTATTGAACAATTTTCGGTACTTTTTTGACAGAATGTATATAAAAGCCCCATGAAGGGGTTAAATCACCTGGTGTGGACCGCTTGAAATATTTTTGTGAAGTTTGTTAATTTCTGCATTATCGTGTTTGCGTAATTTTTAAATGTCAAATTTCTTGTTATCTTTTTGATTTCTTCATCTACTGTTGCTTTATTAAAAGTCCTATAGGTGCCATTATTTCTCGTATCTGTCAAATATGACCAAAATTCGAAGAATCTTCGATTGTTCTCGTAATATTTTTATGCTGGGAGTCTTTTTAGCCGTTCTTTACACCCGACGTCTGTATGTATGACCAAATGGGTTTAACCAATGTTTTTCATCATTTAAATCATTGTTTTAAATAGCAAAAGCTTGTTCTATATATTAAAATTAGATTTTGTTCTGACTAATGAATAAAGTTATCGAAGTTTTTTTTATTTGTTTAACCTTTTGCTGGATTGAATTCCCAATTATTTAGCGGTTGATTCTATTACAAGTGCTTTGCCATTTGTTTTATTAAGAACTTTAATAAATTTTGTTTCCCTAGCAAATATATTGGTTTTTGTTCTCATTAATTTTTAAATACCAGTTATCAACCCATTCCTTACCTCCGGTTGTACCCTTTGATCTGAAAGTCTCGGGAATGTTTAAATAAAACAAAACAGAGCTAAATTCCAGGCAAATTTATTATATCTCCTTCAAAATATGACCCGACTGAAGCAACACTCAAGTGCCAACGTTTAACCCAGTCCTCCATGCACCCCTGGTAGGCCGACGAAGGAATGGTCAACTCCTTCGTCATATTCTTTTTGATCTCCTCTATCGACTGAAATCTCCTTCCACGAAGTGGTAACTTCAACTTGGGAAACAAAAAGAGGTCGCACGGATCCATATCAGGTGAATATGGTGCTCGCACGATGGTATTTACTCGGTGTTTGGTCAAACAATCCAGCACAATTTGGGCTCGGTGCAATGGCGCGTTATCATCAAGCAAAATCCAAGAATTGTTTGCCCACATTTCTGAGCGTTTGCGACGTAGAGTATCTCACAAACGCTTCAAAATGGATAAATAATATTCTTTATTGACTATTTGGCCCGATGGAAGGTACTCATGGCGCACAGCGACTTGAAAACAGTCAACATCACCTTCCCGGTACTTTTTGATCATAGGTTATATCATTGCAGTTTCTTAGTAGCGTTAGTTAAGCTTTTGTCTGAAGTATAGTCTGCTTAATAGTATTGTAACATCTGCGAAAGTAGGAACTGAATTGTTTTCGTCAGGAGGTGGTGAGCCTAGAACGCTTCCTTGAGGAACTCCAGCTGTTATTTGATGAATGTCTGAACAATGATTGTCATGTTTAATTTGGAAACTTCTATCCTCAAGGTAGCTTTTTATTAGATAGTAATCAAAAGAAGGTATTGTTTATATTTTGCGAAGTAATTCCTTGTGCCACACTTTATTAACAGATGTTTTTCTACAGACTAACAGAAAAATTTCAAACTTTTGAATCAGATTAAAAAAAAAAAATTAGCCCATTCAATTTTAATATAATAAAATGCAAATTTGAAGCAACTAAGAACTCTCGTTTATTTTTTTAAATTTCTTTCCTTGACGAATTTTCTCTATATAACGAAAGCACATAAAAAAAATGCCTCGAATTGGTAGAATTTTCATAAGTAATGCACAAAGTTTAAAACATGGATCATTATGATTTGATTTGCATCAATACAAAGGATTTAGCACTATGACATGAAAAATCGATTGTGCCAACTTTATGGACTAAGGTATTTCTTGGATGCCAACTGCCTCAATAAACTTTCGTCTTTGTCCTATTTTATTGAGTTTTACTTTTTCCTTTGACTTTGATGGCAAACTTATGCTTGGCAGTTTCATCTCCCTCCGTACAGAACCTGAAAGTTTCATTGGAGTATATTCCCTGGTTAATAATATTGAATCACCATCCACGATACCCCAGTGTTGATTCTAAAATTTGCTCCTATTTAATTCAGTACAAGCTAAAAAAAATCAACCTATCTTTGGTTTTAATAGCAATAAGCTCGGTAGATTGTGACAGTATGATCTTTTTCGTGCTTCATCTACTTTCTCAATAATAAATGAGAAGTTTCCCCTTCGTGGGCCACAAAAAGGATCTGGTTCTCTAAATGGGAAGATGCCTCTTCCTATATAATTCATCTGTAATTTATGTTCCCAGTACTTCTTATGTGCCCTCGAAGGCCTGGTCTTTATTATCGAATGGTCCATATTTGCATAAAAAAAATTGAAAAAAATAGCTCTTGACCGAAATATAGCGACTCAATATTTAGGCAAGTTTTTAACTAGTTTTTTTTATTTAAACTATTTATTATATTTTTATAGTTGTTTTTGTAATAAAAACCACATTTGTACAAAATTACAATTGCGCCTAAGTTATTCGAAATAAAAAAAAAATTTTAATCAGAATTTACAATACCAAATTATTTTTTTTATGAAAATATAGTTCGTTCTGTAATAAAATCCTTTCCAAACTTTAAACTTTGTACAAAATTAAAAAAACAAAAATCTACAAATTGGCTTCAGAAGTTAAAAAAAAAAAAATGTAATCGGAGTTTTAGAAACACAGTTTCACATCATAATCTAATAAAGCCCATGTCTGAAGTAACTAAAAACTTTGGCTGATTTTAAATAATTGCCTTAAGAAATCCACGACGTAATTTTTAAGGGGGAGGTAGGGTTTAGCGCTAAAAAAAAACACTTTTTTTGTGAATTTTTTACAGAAATATGGCTTAAGATACTTTAATAAAATCAGTTACATGTTATTGTACATCTTTTCAATAAGTTTTTAAAAAATATTAATAATAAAATATTGACAAATAAGCCCGTGACAGAGTTTTTTTGGAGATATGTTTTTCGAGAGGTGCTCTGCGGTGCCAATCGGCATTCGTCGTAGAATCACCTGAAACTAAAAAAATCGAATTTTTCAGTTAAAGTATGACGTAATGCTCCCCCCTACATTAATAAAATTTTTTTTTTTTTCATTTTTGTAGTTTTGGGGGCAAAAAAACGTAAAACGAGCATTTTTGGCGAAAAATTTCGCCATATTTGTAAGTGAAAAACAACCTTAAAAAACAAAAAATAAAAAAAAACAGTGTAGGGGGGAGGTATTTTTGATTTAGAAAACGTGTGCCAAATTTGAAAAGAATCGGTTGAATAGTTTCGGAGTTGTGATTGGCACCGACTTTTAAGAAGTCGTTTCGGGCAAAACGCGTTTGAAAAAATGACTCTGAGAAATTATCGATGCTAAGCATTCGAGGTAGAGTGCCTACAAAGGCTATAACTTTGAGAGTTCTGCTCCGATCCACTTAAAATTTTGACACAACATTCTTGAAATGATTTACTATAAGATGAGTGAAGAAAAAAAATTTCGATTTTGTGACCCTACCCCCCCCCCCTTAAGGAAAGAATTTATCAAAAATGAGCAAGATTTTCTAGCCACTTGAAACTTGCGCTTTATTATATTACCGTTTGTTTATTTTTCGAAAATTTGGAAATTTACTGATAATTTGGTCGTCAATACTCAATGCAAATACCTCAGTAGTAAGTCCAATCTCATGCCTCGTCAACTATGGCCTGGCACCATGGGGGCATAGTTTCCACTAGTTTTTCTGCATATTCTACCGGAAAAGACCTCCAAATTTTCTGAATTTGTCGAGAAAGTTGATCTAAATTACATGGCTCGCGTCTGCAAAGCTGCATTTTCATCAGAGCCCACACATTTTCTATGGGATTTGCATCCGGTGACTGAAATGGCCAATCTAAAGTGACAACTCCGTTTTGCGCTCCACCCGTTTTCAACGTGTTTTGCACTCAACATTGGTTTTTCCAAAGTACTGCGATATTTCAGTTTATTGGTAAGCAAGTGCCTGCGAATCGCTCCGTAAGATATGTCAACACTTTTTGCTTTCAATTTCACAGCGGATCCACGTAAAGTCAAAGTTGGATCTTTCGAGAACAATGCGAGAATCTTTTTTTCGTCTTTTTTTGAGACTTTGCTTGCACTTCCGCAATCAGGAAAATCATCAACGTTACCGATCTTTTTATAGCGATTTATCCACTTGGTAACGAACTGCTTCGACTTTCCCATGTATTTCGCAGCAGCAGTTGGGTCCTTTTTCATCAGACATAGAAAAATTGCCTCAAAGCGAGAGGCGTAAACAGCACTAATTTCGAAACACCATTCAATTGAAGGCTAAATTTGACAGACAGCAAAAGCATGAAGGACTGAGGTGCCCTCTATATCATAGGAAAAGAAACAGGACGCTCTTATGTAACAGACATAAAATTGAATGGCCTTTAAAAATGCGTACACAATTTTTTCTTTTAATTCCGATTAAAAAAATTGAAATTTTCATGGAAGTTTATCCAATTTTTCTAATTTTTGCAGAAAGTTTGAAATTTGTAAATGGCCTTTCAAAAGGCGTGCCTATTTTAAAATAAAATATGTAAATATTTAAATTCCTTCAAGTTTCACTATTAAAGAAAAAAATACGGTTTTAACAATTATATAAGCTTTAACAATCAGGAGGACGTCTACATCTAAAATTCGCCAAACAATTGATTCATGAATAGGAATTATTAAAACAGAAAATAAAAGTGGTCAAAACTTGTGAATACATAATGATCCTTAACGGCGTTTCATTCAATTTCCTCTCTCCATAACTCAGGCCATAACGAGACGTATGGAGGTCCCACGTGCAGCAGGCTAAAGCTCACAAAGAGCTGTAGAGCCAAAAGATGATAACTCAGACCAGGCTTATAAAATAAATTATATTCAAGGTGTGTATTCACAAAACTGACATGGATCCTTGTGTCCTGAGCTTTACGTGGTAGTTTGTGTAATACACAAATAAAAATTATCATAAGTATATTTGCCACAGGTTTTCCCCCACAAAGTAAATTAGCTGCGGTATTCGTGCCGGTGCAAGCGCAGTAATTGAAAGGGGCGGTGTATATGGGCATATCCAGCCTTGACATAAATTGCAAAAATTACCAAAAGCTTTGGGTTGAAAGCAAACAATGCATATGAACGGACATGACGCATGACGCCTGCTAGAGATTAAGGTCAGCAGTGGTCAACTACACCAACAACGCCAGCAATTGCCGACCCTATTTGATACAACGAAGTGGTTTTTAATATAGTAACGAAGTGCAACGCAATTTTTATGTAACAAAAGCAGAAAATTATGTATCGCAAATATGTACCAGTATATTTTTCATATTAAACAAGAAAGGCAAGGCTTAAATTTGTAGTGCATGTACAAAGTTTTCATAAAAAGTTTTTATGTAATATACATAAACTTGGCTATCTTAGTCAAGTGGGTTTGTATGTACTCCTATCGTGCTCGATGCTGGCTGTGGACATGAAACATCAAATTAGAAAAAATGTGGTTTCTGACTGCACTCCTGCCAATGTAAGAGTTCATTCGAAAAATCCCTACGAATTCCCATTTGGAGGCTCCTGAAGATATATGTCTGATAAAAGATCTTTCCAGTAAGAGATTTTTTTTTCAGACAAGCACTTTGCCTAAGAGGGTATGTAAATGCTCTGAGAAGCCGGAATCTGAGAACTCACCCAGTTAGCCAAATTTTTCAATACTATTTCTGCAAAAAAAAACCTTATTCCGCTCTACTGTTCCTGTGCTTGACAATGTTGTAATGTAGATCGATGTAGTCACCCAAGTAAATTCCTTCGATAATCTTTATAATGTTTTCTTTTTTAATATAGGGTGTAGTGAAAATCAATCAATCTTGTACAGGTTCACTCCTAAGGGAAAATTAACCATTTTTGCAAATGTCTTCAGTACGTCATTCGTATTCGAAAGTTGTGAAGTAGACAGCCGCAGTATACAAACAGATACAAAATTCAACACGGGGATGTCAAATTAATATTTCCACCACTCGAAATCATGTTTGCTTTTTGTTGAGTAAAAAATGTGTTCTAAATAAAATTGGATTACAAATTTTGCTCCACATTGTACTTTTATCTGATAAGCTGTATTTCTTCTGCTGAAGAGAAATACCTCCAAAGCGGGAGAGCCACTTTAATGTTCGACTTCATAATCTACAGTTTTCAACTGCAGTATCTATGATAACTCACATACTCACTACTGAATATTTCAGCTAAAATGGTGAGTCCACTGATCAGACATATCAAAGGCGCAGGCTAATACAGTGATACGAATGTAACAGTAAAGCTGTGGTTCAAACGATTGCTTTCTACTAGCATGGACGTCGAAGATTTGCAGTAATAAATTTATCTCAATAGTTTCGTCGTCACACTGAAGCGAAAAAATGCTCAGAACAGTTAAGCAGCTAAATATGTATGTACACTGCGTTAACGAACTATATTATAGGGACTTGCAGAAGCTGTGGCGACCGGACTCTACAGCTAGACGATTGAGGTCACTGGGGGCTCTCTTCTTCGAAAGCCTGCTGCAGTCCTCCAACCTAAATTCCATAAACTTCCTCCAATGCATCAACAACTTTACTTGGCGATAATATATGCCCATTTGAGGTCTGAAAATGATATAAAAAGGCGCTTCCGTGCTACATGGTGAAGGCCAGACTAGCACTTCAACCATTTCATCTACCTATCTACCCACCTTACTAACAAGGTTTGGCAATTTATTTTTTACTCATTGAATTTTTTAATGAAAATATATATTTTACTGCATAATGTAAATTCCGGTTTCAAAGTTTGTGCAAATTTAAGAAAACTTGAACAAATTTCCATTAAAATTTCACACATTTAAATCTGAATTTAAACAAAAATTTCGGTATGCAATTTTATAGCTCATTAAATTTTCATGCAACAAAGAGCAAATTTCAAGTGGCTCAAAAGTGGCACTGATTTTTGGTAATTTTTTTTTAGCCGGCGGTCTTGTGCATTTTCTCTATTTAAAGAATGCCTAAAATTGTTTTTATATGAAAGAAAAGGAAGAGACCTTAAATTCTGCTATTCAAGATTATTTTGGCATTCTGCAAATAATACTATACAAATCCTATGCAGTATAAATATATTTGAGTCATAGTTTGGATTTTCAAAATTCTGCAAATAAATGTAAAAATAAATTCAAAATAACAAAATAATAAAAACTAAATATTCTGGTTATTAAGGGGGAACGCCACTGTGAAAATTCAAAAAAATCGATTTCTTTTGCATAAATTGTTAGTATAACTACTCAAAAAAGTGTGGTAAAAATTTTAAAGCGAAATTCGCTTAATTCCCGATTCTATGTGCACTTAAGTGAGCGCCCGTCGGCTCGGCCCCGTAGCGCTTACGATACAATGTTTTATTTCAAACGCGTTTTTCTCGAAATGACTTTTTTTGATACGGTGGCAACGATTTCTCGAAGACTAATGAACCGATTTTAATTTTCTTTTTTTCAAAATTTTTGTTATCGCAGTGGCTATCGTTATACGTAACCGATTTTCAAAATTTTGAAAATAACTATTTATTTTTTTGGGCCTGTTGAAAATTAAAAAAAATGGTGAAAAACTCACATCGAAATTCAAATCACCACCACTTTGTCAAACAAAAACAAAAAAGAACGGCTACGTACGACGATAGCCACTATTGTGTAGATTAATAAAAGTTTTGGTTTCTTGATTTCAAATGATTATTCATTGCTGTATCGCTGCCACCAGATGACGTTATTTTTTTAACTCGATACGTAAATTTGTCAATTTTGAATATTTTTTAATAGGAATTTACACCGAGATAGTTTAAACATATATAATAAATTTCTTTTGGTCCGATTCTCGAATAATCATTTCTACTTAAAAAAAAAAATCCCAAAAATCTATTAATTTTTGACCCCCCACAGTGGCGTTCCCCCTTAAATTTATGTATGCAAATTTGTTTTGGGCCATACTTTCGTAGTTTTCAAAGTACTGTAAAGACAAAAAATAAATATTGCTTCATTAATTATATGCGTCTCACCTATTCAGCTAGTTCTACCGTACGAGGGTGTAACCCAAAATCTTTAGTTTAAATTCAGCACTCAGAGATTCACGCTGCATACGAGTGACGTTGAACTGAAGTGCTATCGGCTCCCATACTTTCGGTACTTCGGTACAGAAATAATATTTAAGAGTGAATAAAATGACTCAAACTTTTGACTATAGTAAGTGCAGTATAATTGTTGGCTCAATTATGAGAAACAAATGTTCCAACAAGCGCTCTTAATGTTGCTATTAACAATAGGACTTATACCCTAGCACAGGTGTGGCTAGTAGCTTTTTTTCTCATTTTTTGAAGGAAAAACATTTTTATTTATTACAATATTTTCTTTATAAAATATTATTTTATTGATTATTTCTTATAACTAAATATGCAAACAAATTTAAATTATTTAATTGTCTTCATTATTTTCACAATTATTACATGTAAATGTATTTGAAGAATGCTGTATGCATATTGGGCGCTGACATATTCTGCATATGTTACGCGTTCGTCTTCTGTGTTGGTCATGGATGTAGCAGAGAAAATAGCTTCCAACCTGCTGTTTCTTTGGTTTTGCACCAGCAGCTGCAGACGTTGATGGCCTATTGGTAAGGCCGTACTTATGAAACTCGCGACTGCAATTTTTGCGTTGAAGTTCCGCATCACTTGCTGATTCACCGACCGCTCTTCAATTATGGGCATAGACAGTTCCTTGGCGAGCTGGCAAAGAAATCTCTTACGCTTCGCATTGGTGCATCTGATGTTGGGATTATTCTCATAATATATGATGTACGCTGCCAATGCCGTCAAATCAATCATATTGAAGAATAGGGACAACGGCCAACGCTTTGTCATCCTTTGGCAAGTACATTCTCCAAGCAATTGTTCCATCACATCCACTCCTCCTTTTGTCTTGTTATAAAACTCGATCATTTCTGGTTTGCCGCTTTCGCCAATGTGATCATTGTCATGCATTGATGATAGTAATATAACTGCCTTATTTTTTTCGGCACATGGATGACAAGCTTTCCAGTAAATTTAGGGATGTAAAAAATTTGTCCATCGTTATATTTCGGCCGGTTCCATGAAAGCGGCTTACTAAATCCTTCACCACGCGTTCACCCTGGTTAGTTTCCCGTCCCGTAGGTGCTTGGCCAGTATATATTTGTCCTTACAGTGGATATGCGTTTTTAGCATCACATACCCACCACACTTTGATGCCATATTTTGCCGGTTTCGATGGGATGTATTGCGTGAAACGGGTGCGGCCACGATATGGGAAGAGCTGCTCGTCTACCGTTAGATATTCACTTGACTTATATGACTGCTCAAAGTTGTAGTTCATCATGGTCCACAGCTCGGATATTGGTGCAGCTTTGTCAGTTACCAAACGTTGTGCCCGTGTGGCGTGCAAGTCGTGGATGTGAGCTCCATATGGTACCATCAGATGCTACGAATTCAGCTGCACGCAAATTAATCTCTTCAGAATCATCTGCAGCATCGGATTCATGGTCAGATTCTTCGTAATCAGCCTCATCTACCTGGGCATTGTCAATTGTGTAATCAGGGTCTTCTACATCCGATTCAACCACGCCATCTGATACTGCTACTTGTTCGCTTTCATCCCCTTCAGGGTCGGAAAATTCAAATAATTCATCATCTGAAATTTCGGCAAACAGGTTTTGTATGTACTGCTCTTTTTCAGCTTCAGATAATCTATATAGAAATAATTAATTTTTATTCCATTTATGAAATTATATTTGAGTTATTTGTATTTACCTCATATTTTGATTGCATGAATTGATTCCAAAAATTCCACGTTCCTTCTGCTATCCATGTTGTAATATTTTAAATTTTTTCTGACTTGTTATTTTCACAAATATAAATCAACTTCACACTTCAAAAGAACGCTTAACAATGAATATAAACTCGCAAAACTGCCGTTTATATAGATGCAACCCTTAAGTTTCTGGAAGCATTTCTTACCTGCCAGGTAGTTGGGTTATATTAAATGTTGTTTGTCAGCAAATTCTAGCAAGGGTACAATATAATGTCTTCTTCTAAATAATTAAGAGTGCGCGAAAAAGGTTGTATTCTAAAAATTCTAACAACAATAGAAATTATTGACTTCTTAGAAATAACTTAGAATGCACGCAATTCTTAGAAGCAGGCTACAAATATATATTTATAACTACTTAAAATGTTCGTAAGACAGTCAGCTACAACATTGCATTAAAAAAAAAAAAACTTGTTTCTCAGAAAAAATGAGAAAAAACGGGTAAAAGAGGCTACTGGCCACACCTGTACCCAGGTATAAGAAGTCGTAGTAAAATTTGGGTATAAGTCCTAGGGTTAAAAAGTAGGAATTTCAGTAATTATTTTCAGTAATTTCCAAATATTATACTTCCTAGGCATAAAAAATTTGATGTCCCCACAGAAAAACCCTTTATTTACGGCGTACATTAAATATCCATTATAATTGAATAAGAAGAAAAAAAAAGCAAATTAGAAATTAATAGCTATACAGAAATTTAATTATTACACAATCGAGTACATCAAAGTGAGTTGATAGCGTACTCAACTCAGCCCACCTCTCAACGCGTGCTTTACTAACTTTCATTGCATACAGCTTTTTAGCTTGGGTGCTCACTTTTTTAGGTGCCTACCATTTATGACCACAATATACCGTTATTCCTGCTACTGAATTACAACACTTCCGCCTTGATGAGAACATTAGCCTCAAATAAGCCATAAAAACCAACATCAAAGACCTTTTCATGGTCATTATGCGAAAATATTAATTTGATGCCACTTTGAATATTTTGGTTACGGTCATTGCGGCTAATGACTACCCACATATTGCCAATGGAGGCCTCACAATTAAATCGACATTTTCTCAAAATATCACAAAGTGAAAATTTTTTTTGTTGCCCAGTAGGAGAAGTGGAGTGGAGTATTAGAAAATTAATTTCTATACGAGGTACACATTTTATAGCACAGCATGCATTAGCGCAAAAATTACATTCGGAAAAGTTTTCATATTAGTGACCTAGCAACATGCAGTAACAACAATGAATAATTAGTTGGCTATTTTGGTGTATTTTTGGTAGTTTGTCGTTAAGCGAAACTTATGAAAAATTTGCATTAGCATTTTGTCGCTACGTTTTACCGCATTTCCTGCGCTGTAGTTAATTCCAGTATTTGCTCATTTAGTTTGTTTATTTGCTCTTTGTTTGTTGCGTATACGCCCTGACAAATTTTCAGTTGTGCATTCTGATGAATTACACTGGGTAACCGACTGGCTGATTAACTCTGCGTATGCGGTATTCAAATTAAGCGGCTTTGACTTGCTGAGTTCAAGTAAGCTCAGAAGTTTTTCGGACGAATTCCGTGGAGGAATTTCAAATTTTCTATTAATTTGTTGCATTTTTGAATGGCGCGGATGAGGTGTCCACAAACATAATTTCTTATGAGAGGTTAGACCATTGTAGCGATAAAAAAATTAGCATATTTCAGTGAGCTAATGAAACAAATAAATAAAAGATCACTTCCGAAAAAAAATGCTTTTTTAATTAAAATTAAATTAATTCTAAAAAATGTAAAAGGTAATCAGGTTTTTTGCTGTGAACTGTAAGAATCGACTGCTAATTACAATTGTAATGTGCAATTGAGAATAATTCCTGTCCAAAAGGAATCATTGCAGCTCAGCTCATAGTTTCTGAATATTAAACGTCACATTCGGGAGTATTTATGTTGAACGATGCACATAAATCACATTAAAGTATTTAATTTAATAAACCATTTAATGTGGAATTCGCGAGAAAAAATTTACCTTCGCATTTATTTATATCTGTTTTTGAATAGTTTTGCATTTAAATAAAACCACGGCAGAAATACTTTTTATATGATTAATATATGAATAGTTTTTCCTTGCAATATTATATTTTGTGTTTACATATACAACCACATACACACATAATTGCTTTTTTTGCTCATCAATTAGACCGCGGGCGGTACGCTTCGGCCGTTATTTATTCACGCTTAATGAAAAAAAAATTGAGTGTTTTAGCTCAACCTGAATTACTGCGTGTTATTGTGCCCCTGGAAAAATACTACTGTGCTGGGTTAACGTGTTATTAAAATAGTTAGCGCATATATATATTTATAAGCATTTACGCTGCCAGAGCTAGAAAGTGGTAAGCGAACTACCCCGACCCTTGGTCGATCATTTTTTGATAAGCTTTGTGGTGTGAAATAAATGAACAAAATTATATTTGATAAAAATTTATTTAATAATAACAGAACGAGATGGCGTGCAAAAATGTAGCAAACTACACCTAGGTACATACCACAAATGTGTTTTCTTGGTTTCTGTTGTTACAGGGTCTGGCACTCGAAGTGTAACCAATTAAAAAGGCCACAAATTTAGTTTGGAAAATTAATTTTATTCAATTCAAATAAAAAAATGTGTGAAAATAATATAACTCATTCATTATTCAATATGTTTCAAAATAATACAAAATTAAAAATCAATTTACTTTTTCTCGATGTGACTACATTTTATCTTGACTACGGCTTGGAGATGGTCCACAAACGAATCGCAAGTTGCCCGAACGAGACTTGCACATATTTTGGCCCACTCGCGGACAATGGATTTTTTCAGCGCCTCCACACTGATGAATCTTTTAGTTTGAATTCTGGTGATTCGCGTCTGGTGAATTTAAGAGCCATTATATGGACGTTATGAAATTCAAAACGTTGTTTTCTAGCCATTCTTGGTGCACTCGAGCTTTGTGAAACGGTGCCGAGTCCTGTTGAAACGTACATGGTCTGCCACCGAAATGTTCGTCTGCTCACGGCTTCAAAGTAACCTCCAGAATACTTACCCGATAATCTTTCGCATTTACTTTAACGCCAGGTTCGATGAAAATGATTGGAGAGCGCCCATCTGCGGTTACAGTGGCCCAAACCATTACCTGTGGCGGGTGCTGCCTCCTGTTGGTCAATCGATGACTCAAATTCTCGTGTGAACGGTCGTTTATATAAACTCTATTGTTTTGAGACTTTACGAATTGCTCAATTTGAAAACCTTTCTCGTCAAAAAACACAATGTTGGGAAATAGACCGCTTTCGGCCAAGCAAAGCAACTCCTTCGCTCTCTCAAGTCTGACATGCTGCTGCTTTGGTGTGAGGTCATGCGCCTTTTGGATCTTGTAAGGCTTGCTTCTAAGATCATTTTGCAGTATGCGGCGGATACTACGGTCAGTTATGTTCAGTTTTTCCGCCATTTGATTGGCACTTCGTCGGTGATTTCGCTCAAATCGCTCCTCTTTACTTTTTGAAACATTTCACGTGACAGTCTTTTGATGAGCACTTCCGTGACATTTCGCGATGGGAGTAATGGTGCAATAAACTAGAACTTTATTCACTTTGAGGTGTTTGAGCTCACGAACTATCGTTGGCTGTGATTTTTCAGCCAAATATAATGCAATGAACCTAATACGTTGGAAATCCCTTACTGATTTGCTTTTTTCGCATTTACACCCGACAAAATGCTTCCGCGCGCTTGTAAAGAATACTCTGCACTGTCATTTAACCAACTAATAGACAGCTGATGCTCGTGCAGTTGGTTATACTTCGACTGCTGGACCCTGTAATACATTCCTACATCCATAAAACGAAGAGAAGATTTTAGCATGGCAGAGGTCACCACTACTCAGTGGAGGATTTGACCCTGTTTTCGCGTATTAATTAAAAAAATTAAATTGAAAAATTAATGAAATATTTTGTATTACGTGAAACTAAAAAATATTTACATCATTGAAAAACATCAAAAATATTGCCGTTTCAACTTTTACGATTTTTCCACTCTATACCAGCACACTTAAATATTCATAAGAAGTTTGTGTGCGTGCAGCGATTTTGCATTTGTTAAACATAGTTTTTTTTTTATTTTAAAAAGGATATGTAAATATTGGTAAGAAGCTTTAAACTTCATATTGCCATATAACTGATTTTAGAAATACGTGTTTTAACTCTTTAATTCATTTTATCCCAAAAGGCTAAAAAGTAGCGTATTTTTCCATTTTTTTCTTGTGTAAGTGTGGGTGACAACTTTTCATTTATTATTATCTTTGGGCATTAAACTACTATTCTGGTAAAAATAAAAATCACCTTTTTTAAATTTTTGAAAAATCCTAGTCTTTCTTCATAAGCTCAGTGCACTAAAACCATACTACCTAAAGTATATCAAATCAAATATGTATGAGATGTATGAGATTAGTTAATAACAGTTGTTGTAGTTCATATTGTGGTTTTAGTTGTTTGCTTTATACAGTCATATTTGACACTTGTGCACTAGACAGCTGCGGCATACAAACAGACAAGCAGTCGAACGAATAAAATTCAAAACGAAGGCTTCAGTTACTCAAAATCAACTTTTTTTTTATTAAATAAAAAAGTTATCCAAAAACAAATATGGATGATTAATTTTGTGCAACCTTTGGTACCCTGCAGTCAATCATGAAATATCAGTTCGATCGGATAACTATTTTTCTTCTAAAAAGAGTGTTAAAAAAATAGAGTCACTCCGTTCTAAAAAAAGTTTGTGTGAATTTTTGGATGATAGAGTCAAACTCTATACACTACAGACTGTTTGTAATACTCATCTTTCCGTTAATTCGAACAAAATCACCATAGTCTTGTTTACGAGAAAACGGAAATTGGATGGACTTAGTCTTCCAACACTGAAAGGTGTGACACTTGGTCTTTCCAACGAAGTTAAATATCTAGGAGTAATCTTGGACAAGAAGCTGACTTGGGAGACACACGTTTCACTGAAGGTGAATCGCGCATTAAGGATTTTTCAGCAATACCGCAGAGCTTTTGGTAAAACCTGGGGTCTGAAACCTGCTGTGGTCCTATGGATATACACAGCACTTATCAGACCAATCATCACTTACGCTTCTGGGGTCTGGTGGCGACGGAGCATGGTTAAGTCCACAATCCGGGAACTATACAGGCTGCAAAGAAGTGTATGTTTATGCATCACGGGTGCCTTGAGTACAACCTCTGGTGATGCCCTAAATGCTATACTTGATTTGCTCCCCCTGGATCTTAAGATACAACAAGAAGCAATAAAAGCAATGTGCAGACTCCATAAATATGGTTTCTGGCATGAGGACAGAACTTCGGGATACAGAGAAATCTTTAAGTTGCTTTCTGAACAGTATCCACTGTTTTTAGCACCTAAAGACGACCTGATACCCACAGTTTCATTTGGAAGGAAATTTGATGCCAGATTTCCATTGCGCGAGCAATGGAGCAATCCAGAATGCATTCAGGGAGGTTTGATGGCTATTTTCTTTACCGATGGGTTAAAGAATGAAATAGAGTCTGGAGCCGTATGGTACTTAAACGATAGTAATAAGTATCTCTATGCTATGGGGGAAATGCCAACTGTTTTCTAAACAGAAGTTTTTGCGATCCTAGCCGAATGGATAATCGAGAAAAGATGGAGCGGAAAACAGATTGGAGTCTTCAGTGACAGTCAGGCTGCATTGAAGGCCCTGGAGAACGCGAAGCAAACCTCAAAGATTGTTCAAAAATGTAAGAAGAATCTTAATTCTGTCACAAGACAGAGGAGGCTTGTACTTATACGGGTTCCAAGACACTCCGGTGCTTAAGGAAACGAAATTGTCGATAAATTGGCCAACCTGGATCAGCAGTTCCTCCACAAGGGCCAGAACCAATAATCGGAATCAGTTCCGCAGCAATCATAAATTGCATCAGCGATTATGTATTTGATTTACATAAAGAGCGATGGTCTGCTCTAGCACGCTGCAGAACTACAAAGTGTTTTGTGAGAAGCCCGAACAGAAAACTGTCAAACCTTCCACTAAAACATGGAGGGAAAGACTTTCGGTTGATGGTCGGTATTATTACAGTACACAATCCATGGGGTCAGCATATGACCACCATTGAAATCATTGAGGACCCAGTGTGCCTGTCTTGCTTGGAGGAGGCGGATGGCTAAAAAAAGTTTGTGTGAATTTTTGGATGATAGAGTCAAACTCTATACACTACAGACTGTTTGGAACACTCATCTTTCCGTTAATCCGAACTAAATCACCATAGTCTTGTTTACGAGAAAACGGAAATTGGAAGGACTTAGTCTTCCAGCACTGAAAGGTGTGACACTTGGTCTTTCCAACGAAGTTAAATATCTAGGAGTAATCTTGGACAAGAAGCTGACTTGGGAGACACACGTTTCACTGAAGGTGAATCGCGCATTAAGGATTTTTCAGCAATACCGCAGAGCTTTTGGTAAAACCTGGGGTCTGAAACCTGCTGTGGTCCTATGGATATACACAGCACTTATCAGACCAATCATCACTTACGCTTCTGGGGTCTGGTGGCGACGGAGCATGGTTAAGTCCACAATCCGGGAACTATACAGGCTGCAAAGAAGTGTATGTTTATGCATCACGGGTGCCTTGAGTACAACCTCTGGTGATACCCTAAGTGCTATCCTTGATTTGCTCCCGCTGGATCTTAAGATACAACAAGAAGCAATAAAAGCAATGTGCAGACTCCATAAATATGGTTTCTGGCATCAAGATGGAACTTCGGGACACAGAGAAATCTTTAAGTTGCTGTCGGAGCAGTATCCACCGTTTTTGGCACCTGAAGATGACCAGATACCCACCGTTTCATTTGGAAGGAAATTTGATGTCAGATTTCCATTGCGTGAGCAAAGGAGCAATCCAGAATGCATGCAGGGAGGTTTGACGTATATTTTCTTTACCGATGGGTCCAAGACTGAAATAGGGTCTGGAGCCGGATGGTACTTAAACGATAGTAATAAGTATCACTATGCTATGGGGGGAACGGCAACTGTTTTCCAAACAGAAGTTTTTGCCATCCTAAAAGTAGCCGAATGGATAATCGAGAGGAGATGGAGCGAGAAACAGATTGGAGTCTTCAGTGACAGTCAGGCTGCATTGAAGGCCCTGGAGAACGCGAAGTAAACCTCAAAGATTGTTCAAGAATGTAAGAAGAAGCTTAATTCTGTCGCAAGACAAAACAGGCTTGTACTTATATGGGTTCCGGGACACTCCGGTGTTCAAGGAAACGAAATTGCCGACGAATTGGTCAACCGCGGATCAGCGGTGCCCCCACTGGGGCCAGCGCCAATAATCGGAATCAGTCCCGCAGGAATCAAGAATTGGATCAACGATTATGTAGGCAATCTGCATAAAGAGCGATGGTCCGGTCTAGAACGCTGCAGAACTGCAAAGTGTTTTGTGACAAGTCCGAACAGAAAACTGTCAAACTTTCTACTAAAACTTAGAAGGAAAGACATTCGGTTGATGGTCGGCATCATTACAGGACACAACCCATGGGGTCAGCATATGACCACCATTGGAATCATCGAGGACCCAGTGTGCCTGTCTTGCTTGGAGGAGGCGGATGGCACTGAACACTTTCTCTGTGAGTGTCCTGCCTTTGCTGGAGCACGGCTACGAGTTTTGGGTTCCGATGTCGTGAAAATGAGTAATATTCGTTCTCTAAAACTGGAGGATATTTACAAATTTGCCAAAGAACCTGAAAATTTCTCACAGAACTAACTACATTTATTTCTGTTTCTATTCTTTCCTATCTCTTTCTCTGGTACTTTTCTCCTTCCCTCCGTGACTATCTACCCTCTTTCCAGAGCTCTAAACACAGTAGGCCTGAGTGTTTTGGGAGCCCCCACATTTCCTGGTACTCCCTGGATCGACCTATTCAAATTTCTATTTCCATTTCATTTAAATGTATATATGAAAATAAATTAAGAGATTCAAAAATGGTTTTACAAAGATTTAAATGAGATCACACCAGTCTCCGGCAATTGGCAGTGCACGACTTAAAAGTACCACTTCCGCCAACTGATGACGATGCTATGGATATAGTAATTCATATAATCATGAGGATATGAGGATAGTTATGATGAAAGTGGTGATAAATTTATAATTAAAGATGATTTGGATTGTCACAAATTATTCTTAAGAATAAAAATTCCACAGCCCAGTGATTTTACAAAAAATGTTACTCAGCACGGACAAACACCAAAAATACGAAAGAGGATGTCTTCCATTCAAACTTTGGAGAAGACAGCTCTAGTCCAGAGAATCCAATTTTTTTACGGAAGATTGACGTTTCTAAATCTTGGGTGTAAGTGCGTCCGCCGTAGCCGAATGGGTTGGTGCGTGCTCACCATTCGGAATTCACTGAGAGGTCGTTGGTTCGAATCTCGGTGAAAGCAAAATTAATAAAAACATTTTTCTAATATCGGTCGCCCCTCGGCAGGCAATGGCAAACCTCCGAGTGTATTTCTGCCATGAAAAAGCTCTTCATAAAAATATCTGCCGTTCGGAGTCGGCTTGAAACTGTAGGTCCCTCCATTTGTGGAACAACACCAAGACGCACACCACAAATAGGAGGAGGAGCTCGGCCAAACACCTAACAGAAGTGTAAGCGCCAATTATTTATTTTTTTTAAATAAAATTGTATGCATAAAAAACTTCAAATAAAATTTCTGTCTGGAGTAAAATTTAATAAAGACATTTTCCGAATGGATTTTAACCCTTCAACTCCTACTTAAACTTTAATTTTTGACCTGTTCTCAAAATCGCTTTAATAAAAAGTCTTTAAAAAAACTTAGAAAGTTGTAATGTTCCACAAAAATTTTAAGCAGATAATTTTATCTTATATCGGAGATTTTTTAGCTGCATGAGAGGTATCAGTATCGATAAGTATGGTTTGACAGCCGAGAATGGAAAAATGTGTTGATATATCTGTTCAGTAAAAGCAACATATCAGGATTGTAGTAGGGATGGCAATAAAGCGTTTATCAGGTACATTTATATATATGCAAAAAAATCGTTTTCCATGGTCATGAATATTCGGCGACACTGGCTCTCTGCTTATCAATTCAGTTGAGCCAAATGGGTTGGGGTATGACTACCCCCTTTCTAAAGTGAAGAGATTCAAATCTCTGTACATGAAACATAAAATGATGGAAACAGTTTTTTCTAACAACATTTGACCCTCGGCAGGCAATGGTAAACTTCCGAAAGTATTTCAGCCAAGATGGCCCGTTAAAAAAGCCATTTGCCATGTTAACCCTGGCGAGGGAAAATTATGAAAGAGAAAATAATTTTTGGACATGCTTTTTTTTACAAAATTTCACAAAAATAGCTATTTCAAAATTTTTTATTAAAATTGTAACCAAGCAAAAAAATACAAAATAAAATTTTAAATACGATTTTCGCGCATTGTTCCCAAGGCAGCACACATAATAACAATCCAAGAGTCCTGGGTATTTAGAGGCCGCCTCTGTGGCTTAAGGGGTAACACCACTGTAGAAATTTCAAAAAATTGATTTTTTTTTTATAAGCTTAAAAAATTCTTTGAACCTTTTAAAATACAGAACAAAAAGTTTTATACGTTACCGAAGTTTATTTCGTAAATATTTGAAGCTTTTAACCAAGCGTTAGTGACTGCTACCTAACGACTTCTCCAAATTTCCAAACTTTAAACGCGTTTTTCTCAAAACTCGATTTCTGAAATTGGCACGCAGCATAACACAATTTTAAATTTTTTTAATCAGGTTTTTCACTACGTCTGTATAATAATCTTCTTAAGAGAAGAGCGTAGGGGATTTTCGATAGATTAATTTAAACGATTGTTATAATTATTTAAGTGCCGTTTTTTAGTCCAAAATAGAGTGTTTTCCTTCAAATGCTTGTTAATTCCACAAAAATAAATATTTTTTAAATCCCCTACGTGTTTCTCTAGCTATTCTTATCTAGATTAAGAAAAAAAAATTTCGTTGTTCCAGATTAAAATTTGCACCCTCTGTGCTGCGTGCCGCGGAGCTCCTTCAAGAGAAACCACATTACAAAAATGTCTCCAATGCCGCCATTTTGTAAAATTTTTCGATCAAACTTTGTAGTTTTGTATTTTAGTATATAAGTAATAACTTCCCAAATCAGAGTGATTGTTTTCCCTTTCCTTCTATACAAAAAAATTCTTTAAAAATCGTGTTTATTTTACGCGTGTACAGTGGTGTTACCCCTTAAGCGCGTTGAAAGAGGCTACGTTATTATATGACAGGTGTTCGAATAGACCTAGGATCGGCCTTATAATATCATCCCATCTGACTGTGACGGGTCTTGAGCAATTCTGTTGTCAAGACCTGGTAGCGGCTGAGGTGTCTTATAGGGATAGACGCGGATGGTCCAATTTTGTGATTGCATTTGATTATTTTCCTTCCAATGCTCTGGAAGCACCACCACCTGGAAAGGCCACTAGTCTCGTGAGGTTCTGGGAGCGGCGCAATCTGGGACTTGTCATATGTTGCGATGCTAATGCCCAGCATACAATCTGAGGCAGCAGCAAGTGTAATGGACGAGGCTCTCAGCTACTCGAGTTTATCGCGTGCTCTTGCCTAGACATACACAACAAGAACGATGACCTACGTGTGTGACTGCCAGAAGGCAATAGGTGATTGGTCTTACACTATCAAACTCAAAACTTGGGTGGTCAATCAATAACTGGAGAGTCCTTGCCGAAGATTCGTGCTCAGACCGCAGGTACATTGAGTTTCCGTGTGGCGAGGAGGCACAAATGCCATTACCCTCTAGAAACCCCAGAAAAACAGACTGGCAGAAGTTTAAGTGGGCGTTGCGGGACCTTGACGTGACGCCACCAAGACTTCGGAAAAAACAGGTGAGAAACTCAACGATAATTTATCCGTCTTTTTTCATCTTTCGCCTCATCGAGCTCTGATTGTAATCAAACATTTATTTCAACGATAGCTCTCTGGAAGCACCAAATTCATAAATGCCTAAAAAATTTAAATAAATATTTTACATACATTTGCAAAGATAAGCAAAGGAAATCAGGACAAATGCGAAAAAACGCATACCCTAGATAACCAACGGTTACCATATGGTAACGCCTCAAGGGGGGAGCCTGCTTTAGAGGCTTCAAAAAATAGATTTCTTTTTTAGCATAAATGTCTTCCCAAACTATCCAAAAATGTGTCCTCAAAGTTTCAGAAGCAAATTTAAAATATTTTAGGAGTTACAGAAGAAATTGTGAGCAAGCGTCGAGCAGGTATACGAGCGGCCGGATCGCTCGAATTGCGATTTCTCGGTTTTCTATTTTTGCGATTTTTCCTAATTGGCGGGAAAGATAGGGAAAAAGTTAAACGTTCTATCAAAACGAGATAACATTGATTGTACTCGGAATTAAATTCTCTTCCAGTTGAACCTAAAAAATCTTAAGAAAGTTATGATTAACCCACTTTTTAAACAATCTAAAGTGAATAATTTTTTCCAAAAAAATGTATTTTGTTTTAATTAGCGAAAAATTGTTGAATTTCTCACTTTTTGTTTAATTTTCTTGGTTTAATTAGAAGCTATACTATACTAAAATAAAATTTTTTTTGGGTTTTTGGTTCCAAAAGAAAATGCGACCTGCACCTTTCCCGCCGCACGACACATGCACACTCGAGGCGCCTCGGCAAAATGCTTGTACCAGGCAGAGTACGACATGTATTTTAATGAAAAATTTCGAGAAGACTGTTTAAATATGTAACAACAAAACCTGAAAGTTTCATTTTAATCGAATATTTCCTTCCTTCTCAAAAAATCCACGAAAAAATCGATTTTTTGAAGCCTCTAAAGCAAGTTTCCTCCCGCCTTAAATACAATAAAATGTAAAAAAATAAGGCAGAAAAATATTTTTTTTTCAACAAATTAAATTTGCGTTCCATGGTTTCGCATTTCATTAGCTGTCAATTAGGGTAATTTATATTAAAATCCTTTGAAAAAGTATTGGCATATCTTTTATCCGAAAACGAGAACTATTAACTTTTCTTTGTCACCTCAATTTGACATGCGATAGCTTTGATAATTAAACTCAGAATAACAGATACTTAAGTTTTTTTTTGGCAACTCGCAAATATTTCGCATCAAATAAGGTCTTTCTCTTATTATTTTGTTTTGTCGTTTTGAATTTATTCATGTAAATGCAACATGATATTTTGCATTATCACATAACAATAACCGTGAGTTAATTTGGGTTAACTCAATGGTCACTTGGAAGTCAAGCATCCTTTATACATAGGTCCTGATACTATACCACAATTGCACAACCCATTAACCAATTTCTAACCTTTTTGCAGCAATTTGTCAAACGCTGGCATTGCAGGTTTGACGAATTAACCACCAAGCGACCGAGCATCGAAAGCAATTCCGAAGTACAACCAAAAGCTACATAGCCACCAAATGTGTTAAGCAGACGCATAGCACGCACCCACAGCTATCCTGCGTTGATTATAAACAAGCGAATATCGTACAACTACAAGCTCTTGCACTTCTAACATCGCTCGAATATGAAAACGTACAAACATACAAATGAACGAAAAACCGATCCCCGATGAGGGGATGTCTGCATATAAATATAACTGGATGGCAGCTGGCTATCAACATAATACAGATTTATACAAATTTTAAGCGTCGTGGTATGGCAGGTTATATGTGCATATGTGTGTGTGATTGCGCTGTCAAATTCATGTATTGCTGAGAAAACACAAAAAAAAAGTTTTTTATTTCCAACATTTCCAGTGATAACATTAATGCATATGTGTGTATGTGTAGTGAGCCTGCTTGTTCGGCTTGTTAACGTAAGGACAGCGCGTCGGTGGTGGGGTACGAACAAATTATGCAAATGCTTTTTAATTCTAACATTTGCCGCTGTTTCACGCTTCAATGCATAATTGTCACTGCCAAGTGTGATTGTGTCTGTTTGTGTGTGCGTGTGTGTATTGTGTGAGCGCGTTTTATATTACATACAACACTGACAAACACAAAACCGACATCGGTGTGAAAAAAAAACCCGATAGTTGGCGGGTATGTTGAGGTCGTGCTGGCTTTCGCACATGACGCACTCACTGGTGCGCTGTGGTCGACAAGCTGACTGGCAGCATGGACGCTTGGTTCTATTGTTGATATATTTTGCAAATTTGATGGTTTGGCTACGCTGGTTGGGTATTCAGGTTGGGCAGAATTTTCTGTTGTAATTATATTTGAAGTGGACGCAATGCTTTGTTACCCGTGGAATTGTTTTCAGCCATCAAATACAGGATGTGGCATAAAGCAATGCTGAGTTTAAAGAAATTATAATTTTGTTTCATCAATAATTAATAACGCAGAGCAGCAGCCAAAAAATGGCAAGAGGGTAAAGGGCTCAAATTAACAGAAAAGGTAATGTAACTTTTTTTATATTAGGTGCGCAAATAAGTTCTCGCTGTTTTTTTGATGAAACTACAACATTATTCTGAAAAAATGGTTACAAGTGAATCATCGCTGGTTACTCCCATCTTTCTGGTAGATCTCAAATACCGTCGCAGTAAAACAGTTCATCTTTTGAGACTATCCACGGATCAAGGCATTTTCTGATGTCTTCATATAAATGGAACTGCTGGTCAGCTAGACCATGAGCTAGACTGACCACCATATATCGGAACAGGGGATAAACGGACGGCGCAATATCTGGAGTATATGGCGCGGGGGGTAGGATTTCCCATTTCAGGGTTTCTAGGTAGGTTTTAACAGACTTGGCAACGTGAGGCCGAGGTTTGTCATGCTGTAGAATCACTTTCTCATGCCTCATACGGACGCTTCTCGCGCAGTGCTCGACTCAATCGCATCAATTGAAGTCGATGCCGATGCCCAGTGATGGTTTCGCGTGGTTTTAACAGTTCATAATAAATAACACCAAATTGGTCCCACCAAATTGGTCCCACCAAATACATAGCATAACCTTCGCAACGTGAATATTCGGCGAAGGCGACGACGTAAAAGCAGACCGGGCTGTCCCCATGACTTTCTTTTCTTTGGATTTCTGTAATGAATCTATTTTTCATTATCCGTCACGATGCGATGAAGAAAACTCTTTCTTTTTTGCCGCTGGAGCAGTTGTTCACAGGCGCAAAAACGACGTTCAACATCCCTTTTTTTTAACTGATAAGGAACCCAAGTCCCCTTTTTTTGAATCCTTCCTAAAGCAAGCGATCGGTTGAAAATGGATTGCCGGGTAACTCCTAATACTGAAGCAAGCTCTTCTTGCATTTGACACAGATCCTCATTGAGCAATGCCTCGAATTCAGCGTCTTCGAAGGTTTTTGGGCTTCATTCACGTGGACGATCGTCAACATTAAAATCACCGTCTTTGAAGCGGCAAAACCAATCTCGGCAAGTTGTTTCACTTAAAGCAGCATCTCCATAAACTCTTTGTAGCTCTGGATGCGCTTCAGCCGCCGTTTTTTTCGAATGAAAGAGAAAAATCAACACTTCCTGCAAATGATGATAATTCGGCACAAAATTAGACATTTTCACAAAATCAAAAGTGTATGATACCAAAACAAAATCATTAATGTGTCGAAAGAGTTTGTTTACCATATATCTTAGCTTGGTTTATGACGTTTAGGTTACGTTAGAATCGACTAGCACACACTGCTGGCGTCATCTAATAAGAAACAGCGGGAACTAAGTTGCGCACCTAATATTTTTTCTTGAATGCATTGGAGTTTATAAAATTTAAGTACAATATGCTGCTGAAAAGTGATTTTTCACAGATTTATATATGTATGTATGTACATTGGGTCATCTGTTAATACAAAAGTATTAATTTTCCTCACTCCCGCGCGTTTTCCAAAAGTTTTAGGGCGAAAAATTAGACCTGCAAACAAAACTGGACATCTGTAGGTAGAGAAACCCAGCCAGTTTAGACTTAAATCTCAAAAGCTTACTAAAAAAACTGGTATATTTCATCAACGACTAATGTATCTTAATATAATCATTTAGCGAAAAATGGCACCGTAAACACTTTTATGCACTTTACTTTGACCTCTGAAGAGCCAAGAACGCGCAAAGGTTAAAAATACCAAAAATTGAAATATTAGTGGCTACGTTCTGCATATACGAAAATTTGCAAAGGGCGAAATAGAAATATATTAAACATTTTTGCAAATCCTTTACAATTCATGAGTACATATTGGTTTGGGGAAAAAGAAATGTCGTATTTGTGATCGAAATTTTACGCTTTATTTAACGTACTTACAATTATCCGATTCAAGTCAAATATGCCCCGTTTTGTTCGCAAACTTGTTGCTATTTAGAAGGCAACTTCATTATCCCCCCTTTATAAAACCCCCCTCCTTATTTGCAAAAAGCTCAGAGAACCAGTTTTCGCAAGCCTCTTTTGAGGCCAACTTGGTATCACCAAGGCCGTTTTGCATGGACCGGAAGAGATGATCGTCACTTGATACCAATTCCGGACTATATGGTGGGTGCGATAGAACATCCCATCCGAGCTCCCGTAGGTTCTGGCGGGTCATCGAAGATGTGTGAGGAGGACGAGCGCTGTCCTAGTGGAACACAACACCATTCCTATTGACCAATTCTGGCCGCTTCTGGTCAATCGCCTGCTTCAAACGGTCAAGTTGCTCACAGTAGAAGACCGAATTAAGGGTCTGGCCATAGTTGAGCAGCTCATAGTGGGTAATTCCCTTCCAATCCCACCAAACACACAGCAAAACCTTCCTGGCGGTCAATCCGGGCTTGGCGATGGTTTGGACCGGCTCACCGCTTCTCGACCACGATCTTTTTCACTTGGCGTTGTCGTACGTGATCTACTTTTCAGCGCCAGTCACCATCCGCTTCAAAAATGGGTCAAGTTCTTTCCGTTTTAGCAGAGAATCGCAAGCGTGGATTCGGTCCAAGAGATTTTTTTGCGTCAACACGTGTGGCACCCAAACATCCACCTTTTTTTGGAATCCTATCTTCTGCAAATGGTTGTAAACGGTTTTATGGTCTACACCTAGTTCCTGACTAATTGAGCTGGGACCCATAAACTTCACAAATTTTTGCCGCCGCCTTCGTTGCATTTTTACCTCTACCCAGATATGTTCTCCAGCGTTCGAAAAAAGTTATGGTGTGATTTTCTCCATAATTGCCGACATTTTGCGGAGAATATTTTGGTTGAATATTTGAATCTTCCGTCGGCTCTGCAAACTAAACATTCTTCATATGTTAAAAAAGAAGGATCGAAATGTACCACATGGGTAAGGATTAAAAGATTGAAATGTTCTGCAAAAATACGCGCCATCAGATATTATTAGAGTTTCTTCAAGACAATATTTATGGTAAACACAGTTTTTACGAGATTTTTCTAAAAATTTAAATAAATCTTTACTTTTGTAGCATCTATTCCGGCAGATATTTTGATTTTCATTTGTTAATAACTTAGAGAGTTTTTATCAAGTTGGAAAATGTTTTGAGCTCAGCTATCAAATTTTCTCAAGTTTTTACAATAGAATAATGGAATAAATAGTATGTTGTCCTAATTTTCTTTTTGTATACAAAGTTTTAAGAGAGAATACATGAGCTGAAAGTTCAATCAAGAACAACGCAATCATTCCAGCGCCGCTCTAACATTTCAATACCTCTTTTGTTGAACGACTTATCTTTTTCCTCAAAATAGGTCTCAATTTAAGCGATAACCTCTTCATTCGAGCGAAATTTCTTACTAGCGACCGCTTTTTTCAAGTCTGCGAACAGCCAATAGCCTCTTTGAGCCACTCCAATTTTCGATCATTCAAAGCGATTTTGTGGAGTTTTTTGATGTTTTCTGGTGCTAACGCCTCATTTGGACGTCCACTGCGTTGTGCCTCAATGGTGTCTCTACGACCACGTTTGAAGTCAGCAAACCATCGTTTTATTGCTGTTTCTGATGGAGTGGAGCCGCCATTACACTTTTCAATCCACTATTCCATTTGAACGGTATTTTTTCCATCAAGAAGCAGTGTTAAATTAAAACCCGATATTCATTTTGATCTATTTTTTTGAAAATAACGAAATCATAACTCTTAGCAGTTTTGAGGCTTGGTTTGTGTGAGACAATGTTCAAGCGCATTTTACGCTTTTTTCGAGTAGCTTTCGCCCTTTTCGAGGGCCAGCAGCACATGCAGCTACCATCTTTTTACTTCATGCGCCTTATGACATCTCGTTGTGGTTCTTCAATAGCCCGAAACTCACTTTCACAATCGAGTATAGATTAAACTAAAATATTATCAAAACTTTTTCAAATTAGCAGGCTCAAGGCCCCGTACTGTTTTTATTTATTTGTTATTTATTGTAATACGAAAAATGTTCCGTTATATAAATGATAATTAAGTAAACTATTCAAAAACTTAGCTGAAATATATTCAATTGCTGTCTTGATAAAAGGCTTGCTCGGGTTTTCGACTCGGGCTGCCAAGTTAGTGAATCCCAGATTCACTAAAACTTTAAATCGAATTTTGCTAGTTGAGAAGGTATATATTAAGTAAACTTGGTGCGACCTCGATATCACAATATTTGTATGCATCTGGTGCTAATAAGGCGACTTGAAAAGTAAATCTACTGCTACCTTTTTGTATCAAGTTAAACTTTTAGGTAGCAGAGAATTTAATGAAAGAAGTTGGTCAGAAACAGCAATGTCTTTCTTTTTTTAAACTACAAAAGGATAAGGCAATTATTAGCGACTTGGACTTTCCGCTTGTATACTTGTCTTTGTTCATCACATAACGTATATTTATATACAGGGCGGGCCATATAACAAATGACATGTCAAATGTGTTCATATTTTCTTAAAGGTTTGACATTTACGAAATGGGACGCTATACGCTTGAACAAAATTGGGAAATATTGAAAATCTATTTCCAAAGTGGTGAGTCTTCTTCTTCTTTTCTGAATTTTACATCGGCGGCTACGTCAATAAGCAAAATTGTCGGATTTGGGGCTCACAAAATCCACACGTTACTGTAGAGAAGCAAATGCATCCACAACGAGTCACTGTTTGGTACGGTTTTTTATCTGGCGGCATCATCGGGCCATTTTTTTTTTCGAAAATGAGCGAGGAGCCGCGGTTACAGTAAATGGCGAGCGTTACCGTGACATGCTCAATGATTTGTTTCCAAAAATTGAAGACGATGACATGGACGACTTGTGGTTTCAACAGGACAGTGCAACTTGTCACACTGCCAAAGTTACACTGGAACTTTTGGCTACCGTTTTTGAATTCCGATATCAATTGGCTGCCTCGGAGCTGTGATTTAAGCCCGTTGGACTATTTTTTGTGGGGAGCCGTTAATGCTATGCGAACCATCCAGAGACGATTGATGCTTTAAAACACGAAATCGAAGTTGCCATTCATGAAATTGGTCGGATGGCCTACTGTAAAGCCAGTTGTGGCAGTTATTTGAACGATATTATTTTTCATTCATAAATTACAATGCTCAATCTTCAAAAAAAAAAAAAAAAGTTAGAAAAAATATTGATTAGTTTGTTTTTTATAGCCGATTCAAAAGCAAGTTTTACATGGCCCACCCTATATATATAGGGTTCTTGAAACATAGGTGTTATTTTGATATTCAAAGAAAAATGCTATCTATATATATAAAAAGAAGTTACATTTCCTTGGTAATCTTATAACTCAAGAACCGCCAAACCGATTGACACAAAAATTTCAGAGTTCTTTTCTATCTTCGAGGAGGTGGTTTGTGTGAAGTTTGATTGAAATCGGTGCAGCCGTTCCTGAGTTATGACATTTTATGTGAGTAATGGTTTCCTCTCATACGAAATGCCTGTATGGGAAAAACAACAACAAATACACAACCGCTTATGAGCGTTTCTGTTGTACTGTTGAGGTTGTAAGTGTATTATGTTAATATTAATTTTGGACGAAAATATAATAAAAACTGGAGCATTCAAGGAACTGGAAAAACATTTTTAACTTTATTTATTTTAGCATAATTTATTTAGCGTAAAAAATTTAAATGGAAATTAAAGAATCAAAGTTTAATTACAAGTTTTTATCGGCTCTTTCACCTTACCTGTATATAGGTGACCACCACAATCAAATTTTAAAAAAGTACAGAAAAGGCTATTGTGACATCTTTAGAAAGTATGTTGAATGAAAAAATTAACTAATTCAACGGTTTAAACATTTTACGAGTTCTATAAAGAAAACTTAATATGAAAAATTTCTTGCGATATAAAAAAAACATTTTATGTATGGTGGTGCGAAGCCCACTGGGTAATGCTAGTTTTTTAATATAAATGATCGGATGTTAAGTTCATTATAAAGAGGAAGGTATGCCGTTAATAGTGGAAAATAACATCAGGCAAATGACCACCTCGACCACGCTTGCAGGACAATATCCTTTCCATGAAATTTTCCATAATCGAATGGCAAAGTGGCTGCCCTATGTCCTCGATAGCCTCACGAATTCCATCTTTGAGGTCTCTAACCGACCCTGGGCTGTTGGTGTAGACCTTCGCTTTCACATAGCCCAAAGAAAAAAGTCACAAGGTGTTAAATCTAAGATTTCGTTGGCCAATTGTGATCACCTCTTCGAGGGATAACACGATCCGGCAACTTTTCCCGTAAAAGATCAATGGTTTCGTTGCTTGTGTGGCACGTAGGGTCATCTTGTTGAGAATAAATGTTGACGAGATCAATACCATTCAATTTCGGCCATAAAAATTGTTAATCGTCTCTCGATAGCGCAATCCTATTCACCAATAACACCTGTTATTGAAAAACCCTATATGTCAGAAAAAGACAGCCTGACTGTGGTAGCGCCCGACGCACTAATATAGGTATGACTCTTTGTCAAGTGACGCTAGAATGCATTTAACAGTCATCTGTCAATGTTACTAAAAAACTACTGTGTTATTTATGTATAAGTGAGCCATTGGACGTGGTCAAGAAAATTTCTCGCTTTATGTTCATGGGTCACAAAATAATATAAATGTAATATACATAAAATTATTTATGAAAATTATATATTTTGATATAAATGAATCTTATCTCAAATCAGTAGAAAAAAACGATGGACGTGGTGCATTCACAAAACGCATTGCATGTGGGCAAGGCAGGTGTTAACTTGCAACCAAGGTGAATTAGGAAAACTTCATAACGCAGCAAAACAAAAAAGAATTATCACATTTAGGGGCGAATCGGAATGTGGCTGAATATTCTATTCTTTGTAAAAAGTAAAATTTTATTCAAAGCAATTTGTTGTCGTCAAGCAACTTTCCTTTGCACTTTTTCATTGCACTTATTTTTTTAATTTTTAATTTCGCTACCCTGAAAATCCTCATTGTGCATATATGTGGGTAGAACAAAGATATATGTGGCTAGAAGAACAAAATCCTCATACCAGAGAACTCCATATTCTACATATATCTCAACAAAAGCGCAGCTAACCTACAATCAAGTTAAGTAAAAGGATTGGAAGAAGAGTGATTAAGGTGCCACAAAACACCGCTTACTCTTCAAATGTAATTGTAAAACACAATTAGTAGGTACGTACGGGTAAGATGAGGCTATGAAATTCGCAATCGTGTATTCAGAAAATTGTTTGCGGTATTAAGACATCAACTACAGCAAAGCCATTTTCCAAGTATGCAGAGCGAGAGATGAGAAATTTGCGATTTTAAATATTGTGGTGCATATAAAAGAGCAAGCACATGCATACACACACATGCATATATCTATTATGTGCATGTATTATACTTATGTACTTTTGACATTCCAAAGCGTTGCGACACAGAAAATTGAATTAACGCATGAAAAATTTCTGACAGCTGCCGACTATAATTTTTTGTTTCTTGCTGCAATTTCAACTTTTCCCTGCTCAGCTGTGTTTTATGTTTAGCTCATCTTGATTTTCACCACCTTTATTTGTTGCTTTCCCACAATAGATAGAAGAGAAGATTGCAGTGGCTGCAAACTGTGCGAAGGCACAGAATTCGAAAGGATTGTTACGAAGGTAGATATCTTTTTCTTTCATACAAAGTTATGAAATTCTGTATATGTGTGTTTATGTAGGCATGCATATATATGTTTTGTATGTAAATATATTAGTATGCACGTCTGCTGGTGCTCCAGATGTTCACTTGTTTACGAGTCTCAGCACAAAAACCGAAGATGTGCGTCTGCATTCGTGTGTTTGACAGTTGCATTATGGCACGGTGTATCACAAAAACAACAATAAAAAATAATGCTAGTATTTGTTAATGTTTTGTTTCATTTGCGCTTCTTTTTAGTAAATATTTATGTCACTTTTACACTTTTTTTATTTGAAATCGAGCAGTACACAAAATATATATTTACTTTCGAAACTCGAATTTCTTAGATTAATAGATGGTATTCACTTTTCTTTGAATGATTTGAATGGAGGTATCTGAGTGATTCCAGCTATATAGGTTATGTTTGCCTGGTTGGCAACAATCCACGCATAGACCTTTTGGTTCCTAGTGATACCAGATGGAGAACGATCTCTATGAACACCTAAAGTAGACATCAAGTAGGATGCCAACGCTTTTGGCGAATCTAAGCAGAGCTGGGAGATCCGCTTTTGAGACGTTCTCCAGACCCTCAAAAAATGGGGCTTGCAGGCATTTTAAACGCGTTTTTGATAATGCCGGTCAAACGCACAGAAGGTGTTTTAAAGTTTCCTCAACATTCGCTCTGCATTTCCTACATTTGTCCGTGTTAACAATCCCTATGTTGTACGCATGTGCAGCCAATAGATTATGACCTGTTAGCATACCTATGATAGTTCTGCATTCCTTTCGCGAGAGCGTAAGTACGAACTGAGTCAGTTTTTTGTCGTTAGTTCTACACATGACTTTTGCTGTTTTGCATGTTGTCTGATGCAAAACATGTAGTCGTCCATTTCATTGTATATTGTGTTTAGCGCTTTTGGTATGTCGTTCTCTTGTTCAAAAGGTATTCTAACAGCACTTTTTGCTATCTCATCTACTATTTTGTTTCCCATAATGCCTTTGTGACCAGGTACCCAGTAGATATGCCTCCCTGCTCCCTCAAACCTTTTTGTACTTAATACAATATGAGTTTATTGCTTTTATTACTGCTTGACTGTCCGTATATATTAATTATTGAGCTCTTTCTTGTTCTAGTGTAGGCTTTCCACACAGCAAAAACTTCCGCTTGGAAAATATTGGTGTGGTCTGGCAGCTTCATAGTACGGAGTCATGTAAACTCCAACTAAAGTGCGGAGTCATGTAGTCTGTGTAACCTGAGCTCCACTTTTCTATTGAGCTGTGACCGAAGGTTCTGTAGGTGTATACTCCAGCAGCCAGCAAACCAATTCCGCGAGGAATTTCGCTGCCAGGTTTTCCGCCATAAGATCAATAGGTGGCATTGCATCGCATTCTTCGGGGCATTCGCACAGGAAGTCTCTAACTGATGCTTCTTCATCAAGGTAAAGGTTACTGAAAGATCTTAGAAGACTTTCAACACACACCTGTTCTTTATAAGGATATATTACCCCAAAAGCCATTATCGTCAGTAACTTTCAAGTTTTTATTAATGAACGTATGGCTCAGAGAAATAATTCCATCAGCTTCAAACCTGGCTACCAAGTGTGATTTACTTTCAAATAGTCAGGCCGCTTTTACATCCCTTCTATTAACTTTAATCACCTCAAAAATGTTAAACGGCTTCATCTTCTTCCTTATTTGCAGGCTGATCATCTACCTAAAAAAGGGGAAAATATGCCTTTAGTTGGTACTAAACTTTCTGTGGAATTACAAAAGGCCACATTAAAAAATTCCTCAAAACGTAGAAGCAGAGGAAATTCGTTGAACACTGTCGAAATTCTCCGTCAGCACTAAGCGAAACAATTCCTAACGCTGGGCAAAGGAATTTCTGAAATGTTACATTCGCTCAGCAGAGTAGACTTAAGACTTTTAACCTGCCACTTTAGAGGCCACTCTAGCCTGAAATACAACTTAAACAAAACTTGTCTCTCTGAAACAGATTGCAGATTGCATTACTATTTTAATAACCTAGGAATATACTGCAAAGAATGTTTCAGGTTCTGTAGTGAGGAAGATGAAACCGCCAAACTTGTACTGCCGTCGTGCCCAGAACTGATGCATAATCGGAACAATCACTTAGGTAAACATATTTCATCAGAGGAGGAAATAACGCTCAATAAAATAGGGCATACCTATACTAAAGTTTATTGAAGAAGTTGGGCTTAGAGAAATACTCTGAATCCATAAAGAAAGATCACAGAATATCTTTTTGGTCGCAATCAGTTAATGAACCCAAATGAGGGTTACTCCTTACTCCTTACTTTTTTTTACGTACTCAGAACGTTTTGAAATACCAGCGCTATTTGTGTTGTTTACAGTAACTTAAAAGATTCACCTCGGTCCAAAAATGGAATTACAATAAATCGTAAACATTTTCGTGCGATTATTTTTTACATCTTTCGACGTGGATTAACTCAGCAACATTGAATGGATGAACTTAATTCATTTTTTGGCGATGAAGCTCCATCAAGGACCAGTATTTATCGATGGTATGGTGAATTCAATTGTGGTTGTCGTTCACTCCAAGACGAATTTCATGATGGTCTTCGAAAATCAGTTGTTGTTCCGAAAACCATTGATGCTGTGCGCGAACTGATATTGCAAGATCGTCATGTGACCTATCGTGAGATTGAGACAATCTTAGGCATTAGTGGGACCAGCATACATTCAATACTGCATAAACATTTGACTGTCAAAAAAATTTTTTTGCGTTGGATCCCACACAATTTATCAATCGCTCAAAAAACGGCTCGTGCCGATTGGTCGAAGGAAATGCTTAAAAAATACGATCGCGGAGCTTCGAAACACGTCTATGACATCGAGACAGGTGATGAATCATGAATTTACGCGTATGAGCCCGAAAGTAAACAGCAGTCGACTGTATGGGTGTTTCAAGATGAGCCAAATCCAACAAAAGTTGTTCGCGCTCGAAGCACTTCCAAGCAAATGATTGCCTATTTTTTCGGAAAAACTGGACATGTCGCAACCGTACCACTAGAACAACGCAGAACAGTAAATTCTGAGTGGTACACAACCATTTGTTTGCCAGTTGTCTTCCAAGAAATTAGGAAAACCAATCGCCAAAGACGGATCACTCTTCACCAGGACAATGCGAGCTCTCACACATTGGCTCAAACAACTGCATTTTGAGCACCCAAAACATCGAATTAGTGGGTCATCCGCCGTATGGTCCTGACTTGGCACCGAATGACTTCTTTTTATTCCCGTACGTAAAAAACAAACTGAGAGGTCAACGTTTTTCGACACCTGAAGAAGCGGTTGCGGCATTCAGAAGGCATGTTGTGGAGGTACCTCATTCAGAGTGGCAAAAGTGCTTCGACAATTGGTTCAAACGCATGCAAAAGTGTATAGATCTTCATAGAGAATATTTTGAAAAACAATAAAGTGATTTTCGATGATTAAAATTTGTTTTTGTTCTCTAATCTTCTTCTTAATTGGCGCGATAACCGCTTACGCGATTTTGGCCGAGCTTAATAAAGCGCGCCAGTCGTTTCTTTCTCGTGCTAACCGGCGCCAATTGGACACACCAAGTGAAGCCAAGTCCTTCTCCACCTGATCTTTCCAACGCAGAGGAGGCCTTCCTCTTCCTCTGCTACCACCAGCTGGTACCGCATCGAATACTTTCAAAGCCGGAGCGTTTGTATCCATTCGGACGACATGACCCAGCCAACGTAGCCGCTGGATCTTTATTCGCTGCGCTATGTCTATGTCGTCGTAAAGCTCATACAGCTCATCGTTCCATCGTCTGCGATATTCGCCGTTGCCAACGTGCAAAGGTCCAAAAATCTTACGCAGAATCTTTCTCTCAAACACTCCAAGCGTCGATTCATCGGATGTTGTCATCGTCCAAGCTTCTGCGCCATACGTCAGGACGGGCATGATGAGAGTCTTGTAGAGTGTTAGTTTTGTTCGTCGAGAGAGGACTTTACTGCTCAGTTGCCTACTTAGTCCAAAGTAGCACTTGTTGGCAAGAGAGATTCTACGTTGGATTTCAAGGCTGACATTGTTATAGGTGTTAATGCTGGTTCCCAAATACACGAAGTCTTTTACAACCTCAAAATTATAACTGTCTACAGTGACGTGGGTGCCGATACGCAAGTGCGCCGACTGTTTGTTTGAAGACAGGAGGTACTTCGTTTTGTCCTCGTTCACCACCAGACCCATTCGCTTTGCCTCTTTATCCAGTTTGGAGAAGGCAGAACTAACAGCGCGGTTGTTAAGGCCGATGATATCGATGTCATCGGCATACGCCAACAATTGTACGCTCTTATAAAATATTGTGCCTGAGCGATTAAGTTCTGCGGCTCGTACGATGCTCTCCAACATCAAGTTAAAGAAGTCACACGACAGTGAGTCACCCTGTCTGAAACCTCGTTTGGTATCAAACGGCTCGGAGAGGTCCTTCCCAATTCTGACGGCGCTGCTGGTGTTGAGCAACGTCATCTTACATAGCCGTATTAGTTTTGCGGGGATACCAAATTCAGACATAGCGGCATACAGGTAACTCCTTTCTGTACTGTCGAATGCAGCTTTGAAGTCGACGAAAAGATGGTGTGTGTCGATTCTCCTTTCGTGGGTCTTTTCCAAGATTTGGCGTATTGTGAATATTTGGTCGATGGTAGACTTTCCAGGTCTGAAGCCACACTGATAAGGTCCAATCAGTTGATTGACGGTGGGCTTCAGCCTTTCACACAATACGCTTGCTAGAACCTTATAGGCGATATTTAGAAGACTAATCCCGCGGTAATTGGCACAAATTGCAGGATCGCCCTTCTTATGGATTGGGCAGAGCACACTTAAATTCCAATCGGCAGGCATGCTTTCATCCGACCATATTTTGCATAGGAGCTGATGCATGCACCTTACCAGCTCCTCGCCGCCATGTTTGAATAGCTCAGCCGGGAGTCCGTCGGCGCCCGCGGCTTTGTTGTTCTTTAGGCGCGTTATCGCTATTCTCACCTCGTCATGATCGGGTAACGGAACTACAATTCCGTCGTCATCGATTGGGGTATCGGGATCTTCACATTCTCTATGACATGCGCAGCTGTCACTGTTTAACAGGTTCGAGAAGTGTTCCCTCCATAATTTAAGATTGCTCTGTACGTCAGTCACCAGATCGCCGTCTTTGTTCTTACAGGAAAACGCCCCGGTCTTAAAACCTTCTGTAAGCCGCCGAACTTTCTGGTAGAATTTTCGGGCGTTGTTCCTATTGGCCAGCATCTCAAGCTCCTCGCACTCACGTATTTCGGCCTCTCGTTTCTTCTGTCGGATAATACGTCTCTCTTCCTTTTTCAGCTCTCTGTAGCGATCCCACATGGCTCGCGTTGCGCCCGATCGCAGCGTGGCTCTATAGGCGGCATCTTTTCTTTCTGCGGCAGCATGACACTCCTCGTCGTACCAATTGTTTTTTCGGGCTCGCCGGAATCCGATTTCTTCTTCGGCGGCGGTACGTAGGGAACGAGAAATGTTGCTCCATTGCTCGCGTATGCCGATTTGTTGGGCAGTGCTTTCGGAGAGCAGGAGTGAGAGTCGAGTGGCGAATCTTCTGGCTGTCTGTTGTGATTGCAGCTTTTCGATGTCGAACATTCTTTGCGTAGGTAGATGCACGTTTTTTGCTGCACAGAGGCGTGTGCGCAGTTTGGCTGCAACAAGGTAATGATCCGAGTCGATGTTGGGTCCTCGGATCGTACGTACATCTAATACACTAGAAGCGTGTCTTCCATCTATCACAACATGATCGATCTGGTTTCGCGTTTTTCGATCAGGAGACAGCCAGGTAGCTTGGTGGATTTTCTTATGCTGGAATCTGGTGCTGCAGACTACCATGTTTCGGGCCCCGGCGAAGTCGATCAGCCTCTGTCCGTTACCGGATGTTTCGTTGTGCAGGCTGAATTTTCCGACTGTGGGACCAAAAATTCCCTCCTTGCCCACCCTGGCGTTGAAGTCGCCAAGCACGATTTTTATGTCGTGGCGGGGGCAGCGCTCATAGGAACGTTCCAGGCGCTCATAGAAGGAATCTTTGGTCGCATCGTCCTTCTTTTCCGTCGGGGCGTGGGCGCAAATTAGCGATATGTTGAAAAATCTGGCTTTGATGCGGATTGTTGCGAGACGCTCGTCCACCGGAGTGAACGACAGTACTTGGCGACGAAGTCTCTCTCCCACAACAAATCCGACACCGAATTTGCGCTCCTTTACATGGCAGCTGTAGTAGACGTCGCAAGGTCCTATGGTTTTCTTTCCTTGCCCCGTCCATCGCATCTCTTGGATGGCAGTGATGTCAGCCTTTACTCTCACGAGGACATCAACCAGCCGGGCAGAGGCACCTTCCCCATTAAGGGACCGGACATTCCAGGTGCATGCCCTCAAATCATATTCCTTATTTCGTTTGCAGGGGTCGTCATCAGTAAAGGCAGTTCTCATCCGAGGCTTTTTTAATCTTTTGTTCTCTAATCCCGACATATAAAAGGCACCCCTCGTACTTTTATTTATTTATGGAAGAAAAATTGTCAATGCTCTATCGCAGAATTTCACGCGAATTACTTTTTTTGGACAATTTTAACACCTAACCACCCTTTTTATGCGTCAATTTAATACATTTTTTCAATTATTTTCTGTTTTATAATGTTTTGTTCTGTTTTATAAATAAGATATTTTTACCGTACAAATAAAACATTTGACGATTATTTGTCAGAAAATATCAGTGGGGGTCACGCAAATCGAAAAAGCCATCAATAGGTGTTTACTGGTAATTGGCCGAAATACCGTAATCGTCAACCAAAAAATCTAAATTTGTTACACCGTATTATTAAACTCCACTTACCATATAAATGCGGCAAAGGACAAAGTGAGCAAACTAATTTTCCAAACTCTGCAAACTTTACCACATTGATCGTTTCAATTAAATAAACAGGCAGAAATATTTTATAAGCACTGCTGGAGCTCCTGCCAATATAAGCATCCACTTCAAAAAATAATTGAGTTTTTCGCGCTTCAATCAATACATGTCTATGTATACAAAAATATAAAGTTATAAGTGTGTGTGTGTAAGCTTCAAACCTTCAACCAACTCCAGATACACCCATATAAGCACAAGCATAAAACATGTACATATGTATGCGTGTACAAACAGTTATTTTATTTTATTTGTGAGTTTTGGCAGCAGCTGTGCTCAATTTCATGCCGACAAACTCATCGCCCATTTGCGACCTCAACTACAGCTTGCAACGTGATTTTCAATTAACTCATTACATAAACATTTCAATTTATGAAAATATATAAGAGCATATAGAAATTCTGCAATTCAATAAAGTTTGGTGAAGGGAAAACATAGCAACGCACTGAATAAACACGCATACAGTTGTGGCCAACTAATTAGGGTCGACAAATATTCTATGATAAGTTATTTCTGCAAACATTCTATGATATTTTATATATATAATTCGCGCGTACACCCTTTTTCAGTGTTTGGCTGAGCTCCTCTTCCTCCTATCTATGGTGTGTTTCTTGATGTTGTTCCACAAATAGAGGGAGCTACAGTTTCAAGCCGACTCCGAACGGCAAATGGTCTTTATGAGGAGCTTTTTCATGGCAGAAATACACTCGGAGGTTTGCCATTGCCTACCGAGGGGCGACCGCTATTAGAAAAAACTGTTTATTCATTTTGGTGTTTCACATAAATTCGAACTGTATTCCGAATGTTAGTCGCGCACCAACCCTTCGACTACGGCGACCGCCAATATGATATTTTATCATATGAAAAAGTCCGGCGAATGTAATTTTTGCCTCTTGAAGTTATCGTAACGATATTGGATTCATAGGTTTATCTTAAAATGCTTTTTTCATATCTGCTGGGTAAATGATCCGGGGAGTAAGCAAATTGATCTTGCTTGCTTCGGTATACTGCAGAGACCTACATGTCGCTCTTCGGAGTGTTCCAGCGTAGTGTTCGAACTGATGCTGAAATGGTGGGGAATGCTGCTGAAATAACAGTTCTTGGCCTGATATAAATTCGGTTTGTCATCATAACGTAGAATCGATCGGCGTGGTAACATTTATGGGAAAGTTTATGATATGTGCTATATGTTATAACAGCAACTATTTTAAATATTTTACCAAATAATTTAGTCCAACTAAATATTTTTCAAGGTATTATCTAACATATTTTCGGTACAATAAACTTAGTTGACAATAGCTTCCCCTTGCGCCGTTCTATCCAAATTGCGCTAATCGGCAAATACCGGCAGTCGGCTTAGAGTGCAATGTAGGAATTTTCTTAAAGTATCAATTCCAATTTGGTAGAATAAATGTATAATTTTTAAAAGTAATGCCTTCACACTATATCAGAGTGCGATAGCCAAAACTGGTATTAAGTGAAGCCAACTTGGGGTGGCGCAAAATTAATCACCTTATCGGAGGATTTATAATTTTTGCAAATGGCAAAGATTTCTAATTTTTACCAAATTGGTATTGAACGAAGCCACCTACAAGGTGGCGCAAAGTTAATTACCCTATCGGAAGATTTAAAATTTTTGCAAAATTGGTATTGAACGAAGCCAACTGAAAGGTGGCGCAAAATTAATCACCCTATCGAAGATTTGTAATTTTTGCAAACGGCATCATAAGTCAGTCATATTATCCATCACTCAAAATTTTTGTTTTAGCTAGTAAGAAGTTATTCAAAAATTGTATCGTGTTATTATTTGACAATGGGCTATTTTAATTTTTATTCTGGCACATTACTTACTGCTTAATTAAATTAAGTTTTTGAAATATTCTCAGAAAATACTGAGAAGTTATTTTTGCGCGAGAAATTAATTATTATTTTTTGTGTTTTTTTTTTTTGTTTGTTTTGAGATAGCTCATCATAGGCCAATTTTATTGAATTTTAAGATTATTTTTCACTTTATTTTAAATACATACACAAATTTGAGGTTTTTATTAAAATTCGTTTGAAGTTCTCTTTGTTTCAAAGCTTCCCTAATTCAACTACTTTGGTTAAAATCATACATTTCCGTAAGTTTTTCTGTGATTTCCTTCAAATTTCGGCCATGCATTTAATGTTTTGGAAATAAGTGAATAAAATTCGTATAAAATTTCTTTTGCTCCAAGTTGCTCTTAATGGATTAAATTTCTGCTAAAGTCACATATGTCCATACGTTTCTCACCGATTTCCTTTAGGAAGTGTTATGCTTTAGGCAATTTTATTATTCGTATTAAAAGTGCCGTTTTTAATAACCACAATTAATAACCGAAACAAAAATTAATTCACTCATTGTATTTTATATTTTTTTTAACAAATTTATTAAAATTTTTTTTCTCTTTTGCTTCACTATTTTAATTATTAAAATCATAGCCCATACTGCCATCTGAAGAAGGTACACTTTTATTACTATCAATTTTTTTCTAGAAATGCATCTAATTGTTTCTATTTTTATATTTCATATGGTGTATTTTGTATTTTCATAGGTATTGAACCTCCCTTCTTCAGAGCATTGGTAAGAGCATCGACTCAGAAACTCTCCCATTAAATCTCAATCTACGGCTTTCTGACCACTGCAGCTTATTTCAAGATTAGCTATAAAAGAGCGACCTTTTGGCATGTCATTGCTACCTTCTAAATGTAATGCGTCACAGTATAAAGTATACTGTCAGGGAGGCTGCGTTTAAATCTTTAAAAGACTCCTTCAAAAGTTTCAGAAGTACTTGAACCGGCTGAGAGAGTGGCATAGAGACATGCTAGGGAACTGCGCCGCAGTCGAGCTGGCCACTATAAAGCACCAACATGCAAAAGGTAAACTACTAGAAACTGGAACGCTATAAGATAAGGACTGGTCTTTGATGCAAACATGAAATTTTATCGGCTTTCATTGAACTAGAAAACAGATGGGTCTGTGAAAATTACGTATGGGATGACATTGAATATCTGACTAAGGATCAATGAACAAAATTTATATTTTTATTTATAAATTTATTCAAAAGAGATTTAATTATAAATAATTAATAAGAATTCTTTGTCTTACAGTACTAGAAATATGGTAAAAAAATTTAAATTTCTGAACCCCCTTAAAATTCTTCATTCTTTATCTGGTTCATTCGTTTAGTCATTACGCTTGACTCACATAAGTTTGCTTTCTACCGATTTCTACCCATAATGATTTGGAGAGCGTGACACATAATTTCAGCTACTGTCCCGCTTTGACCAAAGTATGAAGTTTGAGCCACTCTTTTGACAAAATATGCTATAATACCTAGTGGATTTCAAATTATTCGAAATTTTCATCAAGAAAACGCAATGGTGCCATCAGGCGTAGAAGAAAAATGCCACAACATTGCAGCTAATTTTATGCCTGTATACCCCCACGGTGACCAAAATAACCGATTGGGTTGGTGCGTGACTACCATTCGGAACTAAGAGAGAACGTAGGTTTGAAACTCGGTGAAACACCAAAATGAAGAAAAAGTTTTTCTAATAGCGGTCGCGCCTAGGCAGGCAATGGTAAACTTCCGAGTGTATTTCTGCCATGAAAAAGCTCCTCATGAAAAATGTAGAGCCCTCCATTTGTGGAATAACATCAAGACTCAGGCAACAAATAGGCGGTGTACGCTCCAATTATATATACATATATGTACCCCGAGGAGAGCTGTATCTACTGAAACCGACCTTAAAAAAATAAATAATTGGCGGGTACACTTCTGTTAGGTGCTTGGCCTCCTCCTATTTGTGGTGTGCGTGTTGATGTTGTTCCACAAATGGAGGGACCTACAGTTTCAAGCCGACTCCGAAGGGCAGATATTTTTATGAGGAGCTTTTTCATGGCAGAAATACACTCGGAGGTTTGCCATAGCCTGCCGAGGGGCAACTGCTATTAGAAAAATGTTTTTATTAATTTTGCTTTCACCGAGATTCGAGCCAACGATATCTCTGTGAATTCCGAATGGTAATCACGCACCAACCTATTCGGCTACCGCGGCCGACCTTACTTGCTCATATAATAACCGCATCAACGCTATTTAGTGAACATTTTACTAAGAGTTTTTGATAACAATTTTTTTGCATTCTTTTGGAAAATGTCACAAAATTAATCATACAATTTTATTTATTCGTCACTTATCGACTGAATAAATATTGCCCTCTCCGGGCATATTAAATCAAAGGTAAACGAAAATACTTTCTATTGATTTCTTAGGCGTCCACTTGAAATGAAAATATTTCATTCGAAATAATATGGACATGTTCTTTGAAATATGTTTTGCGCCTCACATTTCTTCTTCAAAATTATGTTTTATTTCATCATAAATATTGGCATTTCAGCACGTTTCATTCACTGTCAAAAACTGATTTCTTACCTTAGTTAAGGTGGGGCAGGCACACCAAATTTGTTTACCGTCTCGTCCTCTTGCAGTTGCTGTGTATGCCTATCACATTCAGGTCTTTAAATCATGAAAATTCTCCTAGCGTGGTCTGCAGAGATTGAGCCCACCATGGGATTGCCTTAAATTCTTCTGGTAATTAAAGAATGAAAGATTCAACTACTTGCTTTTACTGCTTCCGGTGGTCGAAAGAGAGGGAGTGCACTGTAAGTGAATACAGGAAAGTTATGTAGACTGTATTTTTAATATTGCAATTTCCTGATAAATATGTATCTACTTGCATATTGAAAAAATCAACATAATTCATATTTTGATAATCATTATTTAGTTTCATTTTGTTCACTTGGAAAATATACAATTATTGGACGAATATAATTCAAATAAGCAGAATGTAACTTTTTACAAAAATATTGTATGTAAACACATGAAAGTGTTGAACTTCAACCACATTGTGCAATTGAGCAAATTTATGATGTTGCTTGTGAATATCTAAATTTGACTAAGCGGAAAATTTCTGATACCAAAGGCGTATCAGATCACCTCAGAAGCGCTAAATTTTAAAAATATTATATACAATATTAAAAATTATATTTGGAAAAGCTGTGGAAGAGGTTTATGTAGAACCTTCGGAAATCTTTACAGAGTTGATAGGAAATTACTACAATATCACAGATGCTGATTGAAATTATAATGAGTAAATAAAATAAAATTTGATTTAAAAATTCACTTAATTTTTGTTTTTTTTTTAACTTTCATCAATACTGGTCACACCATCACACCTCCACTGCTGTACTTTAATATTGAAACAAACAATTTTATGTCACGAGTAGTTCTTTTCTTCCATCCTATTAACTTCTATCCCTTTAATAAAAAATATCCAGAATTTGCAAACTTATTTTAAAAAATTACCATTTCCCAGAAATCGCAGAAAGCATGTTCTTTGGTGAAAGCAAATCATTGTTGCCTTTTTTTTAATGATGCAATCGGCTTCTTGCGCTCAAAATGGCTACGGTGCCTAGCTATCTTTCAAATTGCTTACGATTTTTCTGAAATCTTACCCAAATGCTCTTTGTGATTTTAGAAGCCCTACGGTTTGAATTTTGTTGTACTTAGTTAATAGTGTGGCGAAATTATTGTAAGCGCATGTAAGCTGAAGGGATGCCTCCTGACAAGCAGGTGTCTACATGGATTAAACCTGCCGTAGCACCCTAGTAGAAACTGTTTGCAGAGCCTCATTATGCGGATGTTGTAGGGAGGACATCAAGGGGCATGTTCTGATAGCAGTGTTTTGGCATGTCTGGAGTTTTGTCCACTGCGTATCATTAATTCCAGGAGACCAGACAGGCACAGCGCAATTGGCTTTTAAATGTCGCCAGCAATATTTCTTTGTGTTTGCCCCAAGTACTGCAGGCTAGCGATTTGAAGTCCTTCTTCATTAGTAGCATTAATAGCACATGCAGCAGAGAAGGAGAGCAAGCTATCGAATAATTTGGATATTGGCACATTGGCAATAAACTGTACGGGCTTTAGGACGACATAGACATATCAAAGCGAATAAGGATCCAGCGACTCCGCCAGCCTAATGGATCAGTTAGAGAAGAATTTTGCTTCACTCGGTTTGTTCAAACTTTGTTAAACTGAGCCAAAATCACGTAAATGGTTATCACGCCAATCAAGAAGAAGAGAGGATGGGTGAAATAACCCGTTACAATGGGAGGCCTTCGATTGAGTGAAAAGTGAATAACAAAAATTAATGTTGTGTTAAACAAAAATACCAGCGCTTCATGTGAAGTCATGTCACTCTAATGTATATACATATATTAGAGTGGTCGTAAAAAAATCAAATTGACAATTTTTTTCAATCTCACTCCAAGGTTTAGTCATACGAAGTAAAATGGTGAGCAACGTTGGCTGTTACGTCATAGGAGATTTGCCAGAGAGAGAGGCATTTTTGTTATTTATTTTCAGCTTTTTCATGCGTTTTTCGTCGAATACTACGTTTACAACGTTTTGCTTCGTGGTGGTGCACTGCTTAGCCATATGGCCAGCGCCATTACATTTAAAGCATTTCGTGTCTTCTTTGCACTCAGCCCTCTTGTGCTGTGTCGACCCGCAATTAAAACAATGTTGATTTTTACGCTCGCCGTCAGTACTACTTTTATCCACTTCTTTACGAGTGCTTGCTATCTGCCGACGTTTATTTGCTTCGCTGTGTTTTACCAAGGCTCCACCAATTCATATGCTTTGATCAACTCTTTGTAGGATCGAGCACTATATAATGGATACTTTTGTTCGTTGCGCAACTCAGCTATATACGTTATAATTGACTGCTCATCAACCTTACATAGTGCTGCTATTTTCCGCATTTGTAACACGTATTCATGGAAGTTTTCTGTTGCTTGTTTTCGACGTTGAATTAATAGCTTATGTACCTCTGCGCTATTTAGTGGTTTGTCAAATTCCTCTATCAACGCTTCACACAACGAGTTATAGTTGGAGACTGTAATTGTTTCCAACAACAAAGCTGCAGTGCCCTTCATTTTATTTCGCGCATTGACATACTTCTGTTTTGCTGTCAACTCATAAGCCTCAGCATTCTCGTCAAAATTAGATATCCATTGCCGAATTGGAATAGATACCCCGTCAAAATTAGGTACGACTTTTGCGAATGCATCAATAGTGACATTACCTTTACTGGCATCGTTTTGGTTCATTTTCTCGATAAATGATTTAAAGAAAATTTCCATTTAATCTTCCATTTTGGGTAACTCGTGACTTTTCTCGCTGATCTGCTGCTGTTCGTGTGTAGTAACTCGGCTGTTCGTTGCTTCGCCTTCTCTGCCTGCTTCGACTGCGTTTCGTTCAGCTGGATGTTCTGCCTTTGCGTTTTCTTTTGTGTTTTTTTCTGCTGCTTGCTGCTTATTGGAGGTTTTTGCTATGTTCTGCGTTTCTCTGCTGCTTGACGGCTTTCTGATTTCTTTGCCCGAGCGTAGCATTCCCATTTAGAATGCAAAAAATGTTATGCGATCGGTTGAGCCCCCATGTAAGCTTGAACAGTTTTTATTATTCCAAAATAGTAATTAAATATGAAGAAAAATGTATTACAAAGTTCATTAAAAAAATGATGGGAAAAAAATGACTACTGTTACTGCTGAGGTTACGCTGACGACTGACTCTTTCCTTCTTCGTACTGGGGTGTTACATACGGGCTGCCATCTTACATACATATTAAAACAAAATCTTTAAAATGAGGTTAATTGACTTTAATCGGTCTTTCCATCAGTAGTTGTTCACAAAGCCACGAAATGATGTGGGCAGTAGTTGCGTTTATTTCTTTTTTTTCTATATCTCAATTTTGTCGACCTCTGTTGTAAACAAATGGCTGTCATATCCCTTGTTATGTCAGCAAGTCAGCTGATTCCTTCAAAATCGAGGAGAGCTGGTTAACGGTCTGTTCACTCCACCGAGCCTCATTTCCTCAAACGGTAATACCGCAGTGAAAAATATTACATATTAAGTTTGGTTTCAATTGGAGATGGTTACTGCGTGATACGAAGGAGTAAACTAGCTAAACGCCCTATGAAGGGAAAGGAACTAAAAATTAAAGTACGTTTTTTTACTTAACACCCAAAATATTCGCTGGTCAATAGTCTAGCGTAAGTGTACTAGCCTGGCATCCCAGAGGTTGTGGGCTCGAATCCAACGTAAAGTACGGTCCTCGCACTTTTCCAAATATACCTACTTTCCCTGTTTCTAGTCCTCTAATTCTATTCCCCCAAAAACTTATCCATTCTTACTCCCGCACAACAGTCTGCGCATTATTTGAATTATGGCTGCTAAAACAAGCAAACAAAATCAACACAGTTACACATTGCAACAGTGGTGCCAGCGAGAGGAAGCGGGTAACCGCTGTAATAGCGCAGATACACCAAATTTATCGAAGTCCTCAACCATCTGTGCGATCCTTCTGGCAGAAAAATGTGAAACACAGATGGCGCTCCAAGCAGTAAGAAGGCGTTGTTCCTAAGCAACGACAGGTGGGCATTTCTACCACTTAGGACTGGTAGCGGCAGGCTAATAACCTACCCTGTCAGAAATCAAATAGATTATCGAAACCAGCGCAAGGCAAGTCTTGTCGAGGCCCTATGCTCCCAAGAGGAGCGAACAAGGAAACAAAATATTGATATAATACAACAACATGAATACGCCTTGACACTAGATGACAAGCAGAGGTTGGGAAAAACCAATAATTATTAGTTGATTAGACAGAAATAATTAAGATGGCGACAATCCGTGACGAAGCACACAAAAATTTAATGGACAGTCCTTCCAGCGTGATAGAACTTTCTAACCGCACCCTTGTAGTTTAACTTGAGAACTTAAGGAAAGGACTACTCATATGTCACAGAATCAGTGCGCACTGTGCAAATCGATGCAGAGCAGGTACCATTTCCTCTATGCTTTAGCAAAGGAATATCGCCGTTCGTTGGCAGCGAGGGTGTAAATACGAGGTTTCAATCGAGACACAGAAACACACTATTTAGGGGGAGCAAGGAGGACTGTCAGTAGAACACAGCGATTCTCAGATCACTAGATACTCAGTTACAAGACTCAGTTGCGCCCAATTATTGGCGAGGAACCATTTAGTGCAAGACTATTTAACAATTCAGTTATCGAACTCAGAGGAGTTATTGTGAAGCACTTTTTTAGTAGAAAACGCACCAAACTTCGTAGCTACATTAATTTTTTTGCCGATCTGTTTAATATATAATTGAATTTTGTTTATTTCAATTAGTTTTAATTTTGTGAGTTTCCAAAGAGGAATCTTAACTTTTATCCTTACGCGACACGCCTTAGCCGTCTCCAAACGGGACCAAAATTTATATTTGATATCTCCAAATATATTGAATATGGGAATAAGTTTGCGTCCTTTCTTAGCGAAAGTTACGAATTATTTGTAAACGATTAAATAAAAGATATTATGTGAAGTCTGTGCGATTGGAAGCTACAACTTTACTCCATCTTTCAAGCAGGTTACGGATTCCTCTGACGAAAAATTCGAGTTCTTTTGACTTGATCCATTCATTGAGTCAGTTTGCGATGCTCTCATAAGAAGTGAATCGCTCCCCAATAAGGACTGACTGCATAGATCAAAACAGATGGTAATCCGAAGGTGCAATATCTGGGGAATACGGCGGATGGGGCAAGATTTCCCAATTCAGTCCCTCTAAATATTTGTGGACCGATTTAGCAACTTGCGGTCTGGCATTGTCATGCAGCAAAATCAGTTTGTCATGCCTACTGTCCCATTCCGGACGTTTTTTCTTTGAGAGCTCGGTTCAAATGCTTTAGCTGCAGTCGTTAAGGATCACCAGCGATGGTTTCAGATGCTTTAAGGAGTTCATAATAGGTGACACCATTCTAATCCCACCAGATGCCCAATGTAACCTTTGAAGCATGAATATTTTTTTTCGTTGTCGATGGACCAGATCCAGCTGGCAGGCTCCAACGCTTAGGGTTAACATAACAGATCCATTTTTCAACGCAAGTAACGATGCGATGCAGCATCTCACACGTCACGAAACGCCTATTGATATTTTTCTCGTTCAATTGATGTGGCGCCCAGTTATCTGTTTTCTTCTGCTTTCTGGACCATTTCCATCGCGTGCAAACCTTTACCGATGGTTGATGTGTCAACATCCAACTCTTTAGATATATCATCAAGGGTTCGTCATGAGTCTTTATCCAATAATTGTTGTAGTTGAGATCCTCGATTTTTTTCGGTTTATGTTGGGGCTAAGACTTAATAAATCTGATGCAAAAATTGACTTCCTAAATTTAAGAACCACCCTAATGCGTTTACATAAACACAAATTTGAACTGAACAGCTATGCATATAATTAATTAAAAGGATTTTTTATATAAAATTTAATATATTATATTTCGTATGGCGTTAATTAATTGTCGCATACGTTGCAAGTTGGTTAAATCGACATGCTTGTGGCACATATACACGCATAGACGCATTTGTGTGCACACGCATGTGTGCGTTAATAATCCTGGATTTTATTATATTACTGTTTTATTAATTTCATATGCGCGTCTGTTTGCTCACTTTGCGATCATTTCTGCATAAATTATATTTCACATTTATTTTCATAGTTGGGCAGGTCTCCACGTGTCGGCGGTAGTGTCACAGGTGCAGCTGACGTGCGCCGGGAGGTGGCCATGCGCACCATTAAGGTCACAAAAGCGAGTTTGCTTGCTTGATTTAGGCCAGACTTTGCTCAATAAGCCATTGGTTTCCATGCATGTATGTATGTGTGTACGCACATTGGTAAATACTCGTACGTATCTCCATAATCCCGTCGGCAAGTGTTAATTATGAATTGTGGCATTTTTGATTGAATTAAACTCAAACAGATTTCACCATCCGCACGATATGTTTGCTCTTGAATGTTTATATGTATTTATAATATGCATTATACATATATTTGATTTATGCTAAAGCCGTCAATACCTCTGCTTTACCGCCGTAAATAGCTTTGTGGCATAGTAGAGATTATTAGTTACTTAAAATTGTATGAGTGGCAGCGGGTGTGTGTGCGCGCCTGCGTGTGCGTGTGCGTGTGTGATTGTCATATTTTAAATGGCATTTGAGCAACTTTAATCCTTTATCACAGATATTTAATTCGTTTAGTGTCGAAAACTTTGCTGAGGTTGAACTCTTCAATTTACCTTTGTAAACTTTGCGGTAACTTATGCACGCAAGGCGGAATAAAGAAAAACATGGAAACCGAAACAAAAGTTGCGTCCTTTATATTTATACAAATACTCATACGTGCACGCACATACACAGATAAGTTGCCTAATCTACCTGCTTTAAACTTATTGCTTAGCACGGAAAAGAAAAGAAAAAAAAAAAAACAAAACCAAATACAGCCACAAAATTAAATTATTTCCTTGTCACCGCAAACCAGCGCATGACATACGCCCATGGCACGCCTCTGCAAACACGCACTGCCGCATTATTTACTTTGGCAAGCAGGTGGCATGGAACACTTGCCAATACTTATGTATTTCTTATTATGATGCTGCCACACATAAACACATCATCTTCCAATTTACTCGCAACATAACATTTCAACTTAGAGCAGCATACGTAGGTGGCATATATGAGTGTTTACGTTAGAGCCCATCAGCGCTACAATTTGCCACGCCACAAGACGCTTAGTGAGATTACGCAGATTAGGCCGACGGTGGAAGGCACGAGCGACTGAGATGTGGAAACAAAGAGGGTAGCAGCAAAGCAGCGAATGGCGTAAGTGAGGTGATGTTGTGTGATGCTTGCAGGTAAGTACTTGTAAAAAAGTTAAAGAATAGCTGAATGGATGTGCATGAATGTAAAGGGTACGTAGATGGGATGCTTTTATTTAGATGAATTGAAATTTGAATTGACTTAAAGCACATAAATATCAAGCTAATGATCTCGATACTGGCTTTATTCGAAAGCAATTTTTGTATTTGAAGCTTGAGAACTACTCGCAGTCGCAGACACTTGTATGCTTTCTAACTGTATCCCAGCAAACTCTCTACCTCTTCTCAAGAAAGCAGTCACGGATTAGCCAGCGACAAACATTGCTGACCAAGCGATTCTTCCAAGCATCCCAATGCTTCTGAAGCACAGCCAAATGAAACTGTGTATTTGTAAAACAAGCAAGCTTTACTAGATTGAGCTCATTGAGATCGACATCCATGCGTACTTTTCTGCTTAAGCAAATGTGCAAATTAATCATCCATTTATTTTTGAATAAATAACATTTTATTAATTAAATATTTATTTATAAAATAATCAAGACGCGATCAAGGCTCTGACGACGCCATGATGCAGATCCAAACTAGTCAACTCTATTAAGGAGAAGATAAAATAACTTATCAGTGCTGCTAAAATTTCTCTAATCTCGGTTTCAGGACATAGGAACATAAAAGGAAGTGAAGTTGCTGATGAGATTGCATGGATGGGGTCGACCTTATTAGTATCAAGGATCTTCTACCCGGTCACCGACATCCACCTGATTGTTCTGTTCGTGGGAACTCCACGCCATTCAATTTTCAAACTCGTAGCTGTGTTTACCGGTTATTAGGCCGGTTATTGGTTATTAGATCGGCCCACATGCAGACAGACTAGACCTATCATTTAATCTCCATTGCAGAAATTGTGGATACCTTTCAGAGAAGGATACTTTTTCGCACTTACTCTGTAAATGGCAGGGTTTGGCAGTTAGACGATTAAAGTCATCATCATCATACTTACATTATAGTCCGGAGTGGACCAGTGCCTCCTCTACAATACATCTCCATTTTTGTCGACAGCCCGTCATCATGTTCTACATCTTACAACCAACGTCACCTTGACCAGTCTCTCCTTCTTGCTACTTCAGGATTTGCATCAAAAATTTTTTTGGTCGCTCTTTTGCTGCTCATTCTTAGAACGTGCCCATGCCACCATAATTTTGCGACTTTATAAATCGCGTTACATTTCATCCACCGATTAAATCACTGAGTTCGTGTACGGTATGTACCGTCTTCTAATCGTGTAGGGCCGAATATTTTTCTGAGAGGAGAGAGATTAAAGACCCTTGTTTCACAGCCGTAAGTGAGAACCGGTCTTATTATAGTTTTGTACATCTGAAGCTTTTGTTCCTTCGATATCAATGCAGGCTTCATAAGTTCGATAGGGTCAAAATATGCTTTGGTAGCTGCCTGAATACGGTCTCGTATTGATAAAGATGTATCCTTATTTATGCTAAGTACTACGTCTAAGATTTTAAACTCTTGCAGGAGTTCAAAAATATAGCTTCTAATTGTAATATGGCTATCACGAAAGGATCGTGTAATGTATTTTGACGGTTAAGGTCACTGGGTGCTATTTTCTTCGACAGTCTGGAGCAGTAGACCAACCTCAATCCCATCAATCTTCTACCTTACATCAACAGCTCTGGTGGGCTGTAAATATATGTCTCTTAGTGACAGACTGCTACCATTTCCCCTACCTGAAAAAATGATTTAGAGTGATAGAAATCTTTATTTTGATGTCTACGCACTTTATTGCTTATTTGTTTATTTACAGCGTCTATGTAGTGTCATTCACGTACGATACCATTTGTAAAAATTATAAATCTTCCGACACGATGATTAATTTTGCGCCACTCTGTTCCCTCGTGACCGAAGGCTGGCTATTCATATATTATATATAGTGGACGCAGACTCATTATTACCAAAGCAATTGGAAATATTGGAAGGTTATTTTCAAACCACTAGTAGGGGTGCACCAATGCTAGGGGTGCTCGAAATGATCTCGGGATGAAGGGGAGAAGGTATGAAATTATATATCAAACTATTTTTCTTCTTCAACATATCGCTCATTTGCTCCAATAGTAGCAAAATCAAAACAGATAAGTATGCCAAAATGGTCACAAGCTCTCCTTTTATGTTGCGTGAATTTAATAAATTTAAATTTATATAAATTTAAATATGAATAGTGTCTGATTAGATGAAAATATGAGAGACATAGTAAATGTAAAACTTTGAAACCGTTTTTCTCAACTTCTTTTGGATTGTAAAACTCTTGCAATAAACGAGCGATATGCTCCACTTAGCATTATACCTTTCTGAGTTCTTTCCAAAAATTTATTAATAAAGCCTGCAAAAAAGTTTTGTCTTGCAAAATAGGCTGAAATACCAATTTTCCCCTCCTCACCTTCAGGATTTTTTTCAAGCCATTCTTTTTAATTTTTGAAAGTAAACAAGGATCTGAACTGGTCCAAACCTACACCGTTTTGAAAGTAACTAAGATTTCGAAGCCGTGCTTTTGTAAATCAAGTAACACCGGTGCCTATTCTGAAAGGAAGCACTTAAAGCTTTCAGTTTCTCTAGTCATGTAGCTTAATACAGGGGTTTTCAACAAGAACTTTGTTTTTCAAAACAAAATAGAGAAAAGAATTTTGACGAAAATAATTCAAATTTGTAAGAGTAATAATTAAAAATATCAAAAGGGGAAAAATTGCTTTAACTTTTTGACAAAATGATTTATTTCGATAGCTCCATCAGAGAGCGGGCGGCCGCCGTAGCCAAAATTAAGAAAAACATTTTTCTAATAGCGGTCGCCCCTCGGCAGGCAATGGCAAACCTCTGAGTGTATTTCTGCCATGAAAAAGCCCTCATAAACATATCTGCCGTTCGGAGTCGGCTTAAAACTGTAGGTCCCTCCATTTGTGGAACAACATTAAGACGCGCACACCACAAATAGAAGGAGGAGCTCGGCCAAACACCCAAAAAAGGGTGTACACGGCAATTATATATATATATCAGAGAGTTTGAGTTTTAAGGCTGCAGTCGTTTCGATTAGCTCCATATTGAACCAACCTATATAAACATAGCACCACAAAAAGCAATCCAGTGATAGTCTACCCATAATGCCAACAATATTAACACTCTTTTCTTTATAACCGAGAAATTAGATACCTCGTATAGTCAAACACGAGTACCCATTTGACATGCCAAACAGGTTTATTAAATACCGAAAATCCTGAAATAGTCCTTTATTGTATTTTTCTTTCAAGTCAAAATAAAATAATTACAACTGGTTTGGCAAAGAAAAATATTCTGAAATGCCGTGATCCCGAAATCATCTGATGAGCATCCCGAAAGATATATCTTATTTTTTTTTTGTCGGAACAACTAGCAAGTGCAGCACTCAGACATTAATTAAGTCCATTGTACTACACTTGGATTCCCTTTTAATTTTCTTTAAACCTACCCGATCTCCCAAGAAATCTGTGTAGATCTCGTGGTGCCAAGGAGCCAAAATGGTCGCTTCTTAACACATCAGTGCCAAACACCTCAAACCTGATTCGAGCGAAGGCGGGACAGACACACAGGAAGTGGTCCGCCGTCTCATCCTCCTCTTCACAAGCTATGCAGAGTACACTGTCTGAGATGCCCAACCTTTCCATCTGCAGCCTCTCTCAGCTTGCCAAGCTCGCTTGTGGGTGGTAGTTACCCATTTGCTAACCGTGGTTTTGATGGCCGCAGAAGGGAGTGGCAAAACGGGCTCTGAGGCCAACTTCTTTGGCATCTTAGCTAAGGTGTCAGAGGTGTCGTTACCCACGATACCCATGTGTCCCGGGACCCATGTTAGCATCAGGCTATTATGTCTACCGACATAGTTCAGGACAGGACTTGACTACCCCTGATGTGGTTGGGGGGCTGTCTAAGGCCATAAGTGCAGCTTGACTGTCGCTGCAGATACATATAGATCTGCCTCTCCATCGCTTTTCCACAACAAAGTTCATTGCTTCTTGACCCGTATACACCCCCGCTTGAAACACAGATGCATGCATTCCAAGAGCAAAGTGCAGTTTTGCCCCGCTGGATTCCACGTAGACCCCAGAGCCGGAGCCATGCTCGGTGCTGGACCCATCCGTAAAACAGTGTTTGCGGGACTCATTTTCCGAGTTTGACCGCAACTGAGCCTCTGACAGCACTACACTGTATCTCTTTTCAAGTACAACTCTTGATGGCAATGAGTCAAGGGGCATGGAGAGCGGACAGGGGCCGTACCAGTTCCCATTTTGTTTCAGCCTGCAGATGGCCTTCAAGGCCTCTCCTTGGATGAAAGTATCAAGTGGTGGCAAACCAATCAGAGCATCTAATGATGGGCCTGAAGTAGTCGGAAAAGCTCCGGTGCAACAGAGAATCTACTCACCCAGACCACTGATGCATAGGCGATTGATTATAGGTCTTATCATAGCCGTGTAGATCTATACGACTTTGCTAGGAGAAAGACCCCGCGTTTTCCCAAAGACACCTTTGCAGTGCCAGAAAGCTGAAATATTTAATATACCTTCAAGTTAAAGTTTGGGAAATATTTGGAATAAAATCTCATTAAAATAGTTCCCTTTAAAAATATAAAAAAAGTCCCGAAATATCGGGTCTAATATAAAATTAAAATAAATAATGGCGCGTACACTTCTGTAAGGTGTTTGGCCAAGCTCCTCCTTCTATTTATGGCAACAGCTGTTCCTCCGAACAGCAAATGGTTTTCATGAGGAGCTTTTTCATGGCAGCGGAGGTTTGCCTTTGCTTGCCGAGTAGCGACCGTTATTAGTAAAAAACTGTTTCTATTATTTGATGCTCAGGCATGGAGATTGAAATCTACGCACTGCTGAATGGTAGTCACGCACCAACCAATTCAGCTACGACGATTGCCGCCAACTTATTCTTCATTACATTGAAAATATGTTCGTACCAAACACCGCGTGGAACTTGGTCTCCAATTGGCAATGTCGAACATACATAAATACTGGTTCTCTGCATGACAAGAATATAAACGTTTGTAACACAATTTTGATTCAAGTGAAAGTTTTTTTCAAAAAGTTATTATTCCAAATATTTCCTACACTTAACTCCAGAAAAAATAAATTTAACCGGAATAATCTAAAAAACGCAATTCATCGTCGCCGACCCTGTACTTCCAATCGTCGTTTGTTATTGTTTTTTTTATTCCTTGATATCTCTTGTCAAATTAACAATAAATAGTTTGTACATGAAATTATTTATATAGTTATATGAAGAAATACCGCTCTTAATCAGAGCATAAGGCGGAAACAAACTCAGACCAACGTAAGCGATCTTGTGCAATCTTTCCAATTTCGTGCAAGGCACATCTTGATTGGTATTCCGCGTGTGTTGATCGCATCCAAGTAGTTCGTTGTTCGTGAGCGTCCTCTTCATCTGGAGCCTTGTGGATTCCATTCTAGGGCCATCTTTGCGATGTCACTGTCTTGTTTGCGTAAGGTGTGCCCAATCCAACGCTATTTCCTTTTGTTGATATCAGCTGTGATGGGCTTGCACATTGAAATATTCAAAATATTTTCGTTGGTAATAACTCCTGTCCAAAATATGCGGTGAATAATGGGCAGACATCTGCTGATATATGTTTGTAGGCTATTGCATATGGTACCTGTGACAGTCGTTACAGCTATCAAATCTACATTCCCACTCTCTCGTCACTGCAGTTGTTGTTGTCGTCGCTAACGTCGCTATTGCTTTCGCGGGAACTCCCGTTTACTTACTTCCACTATCTTCACACCTCTCTTTATGCATTGTTTTTGCCCAATAAATAACAACATTAGCATAAGTTTGTCGAACTATTTTCGCTTATTGTATTTTTTTCCTGCATTTTGAGAAAATTATACGATATGTGACCTTCATATTGTAATAGGTGAAATAGCAGGACCTTTCTAATATACCATAAGCGTCTTGGCTTGTGCATATATTTAATTTAGTAATAAGAATAATTCTATTGTCAGAGTTCAATAAATAAACGTCGTGGAATTTTTAAGCGCTTGTTGTTTTCGATATTTAAAATCGTGAAAAAAGCTTCACGATTCACCACCCATTAAAAGTATCAAGTAGTTCTGTGATCAACAGAAACCGCTGATATTGCCATTCCTACTAGCTACCTTAGCGACTGCGCTAGCCGAGTGATTTTGGCGCTCATAAACTCATTTCCCATTTGGAAACGGTATAAATTTGTAGGCCCTTCTATTTGCCCAACAACGTCCAGATGTTGAATTTATTTCCTAATTTTTTTATAAATATATATAATATTTCAATGTATAACAAAAATCTTATAAATTAAACTTCCAAACTTTGTACAAGATTCACAGAAATTTCAAGAATTTGCAAAAATTGGCATCAAAATGCTCAACTTTGTAATCAAAGTCTCTAGAAAAGTTCTCAAAATCATTTGCAAACAAAAGAAAGGAGCAACTTCAAGCTTACGCTGTATAATACTAAAATTGAATGGGCTATCAAACTGCATATCCAGAAGTTTTTGTCATTTGGTCGGCTGAATGATGAGTAACAGTTTTTTGTGTTCAAATTTGTTTGTTCTCTGAATAGAAAGGGTGGTTAAATTTTGAGGGCCGATGTAGAATGTAAACCACACCTAAACGTCAAGTTGCTTTCCACATTTTGTTTCACATTTTTCAATTTCAGACTAACTCAATTTGTACCATGGAAAGATACACAATCAAGCAACGCGTTAAAGTTATTCAGGCCTATTATGTTATTCAGGCCTATTATCAAATCAAAATGCATATCGCGCACTTCGTGATTTTTTCGGTCAATTTAATCGTCCAGATGTGCGTTCAATCGGAAAAATTGTGCAAAAGTTTTGGCAAACCGGGTCTGTAGGAGATACGAAAACACCCGTACTTGCTCGTACAGTTTGTGCTGCAGAAAGTATTGCCGCTGTTCGCGATAGTGTGGTTGAAGAGCCGTCCACTTCAACTCGTCGTCGTGCCCAACAATTGCACCTCTCACGCCCGTCGTTGATGAACAATATGCATAAAGACTTGCACTTACACGCTTACAAGGTGCAATTGACTCAAGAGCTAAAGCCTCTTGACCATTTCAAGCGTCGACAATGATCCGAATGGTGGCAGGAAATGGCAACAGTGAATGACCAATTTTCGAAGAAAATCATCTTCAGTGATGAGGCACATTTTCACCTTAGTGGATTCGTCAATAAGCAGAATTGGCGCATTTGGACGAAAGAGTGATTGCCGAAAAACCAATGCACCCACAAAGAGTGACTGTTTGGTGAGGTTTATGGGCCGGCGGCATCATTGGGTCGTATTTTTTCCAAAATGAGGCCGGTCAGGCAGTTACTGTGAATGGTGTTCGCTATCGTGAGATGATAACGAACCTTTTATGACCCGAATTGGAAGATATGGATGTGGACGATATGTGGTTTCAGGACGTTGCCACAGTTAACGAAACAATGGCTCTTTTTCGCGGTTCCAACCTCACCATTCCTCTCTAAGGTTTCAGCACCTTTTGTTAGGAACTGCTTTGATTTTTGTCTACGAAAAAATATCACACATTTTTTAAATCCGCTTCCGTGAGTTTGAGCATGAATTTAACCCATATACAAAGTTGTAGCGAAATTCAAGACCATGTTGCAAAATACGTATATGTATGTATGTACTATACTTACATATATAGGACATTTTCATTTTTATATTTTGAAACAAATTTTTTGTATAAATACATGTGTGCACATCTCCCATTTTCAAACCCACGTACTTCTGTACTGTATACTCTGCCTAGTGACAAAGAACATACACTCAAAAAAAATTCACTCCCACAGCATTTATTACGAAAATTGTGCAACAATGCTGCAAAAATGTTGAACACAAAAGAGCGAACACAAAGAGGCGGAAGACAACAAAAAAATACAAAAATAAAATAAGGAAAAATAAAACAGGAGAACAGGAAAAAGCGCGGCATAATTTTGACTCGCTAAATGACGCAATGCGATAGTGAAGGCAACAACCAACAACACTAACATCATTTTGACGATAAAAGCCAAAAACGGAAGCCGCAAAGAAGCGTTGAAAGTGAGACTACATAATCAGTGAGCACCATAATGCTTATGGGAAACATTAAAGTGTGTGAGTGTGTGCGTTTTGGAGCAGCACATTTTTGTATATTTCGGATACTCAACGGCAAATTTTTATATATGCAAATTAGGTAAGTGGTTAATTTGGAGGACTCCAAAATGGCAGAGGCTTTGATGGCAAGCACCAGTGTGCAAATGCTGGTAAATAGCAAGCGAATCACGTGGTTATATGGGTTATAAAGGTATTAAAGCGCATAAAGGGCATAAGTTGAGAACGGTAAAGCCTATAAAGCGGCGTTGTAATGTCAAAAGGGAGCAATAGCTTTTTGGCCGTGATATGACTTCATATTCGACGCAGCTAGAAACGCAATTCCAAAATTTCTTTATCTATCGTTGTGGTAATACAGTTGCTGTCATAATAATAACAATAATAATAACAACAATAAGGCTGCGTGTGTTTCACGCTGCTAAGCATTTTTTATCTCAAATGCATATGAGAGGAAAATTTGTTAAAAAAAAATTCACATTTCACTGAGATTCGATTTTTGATTTGGTTTGCTTTGTTTTTTTTTGTTTTTTGCGAGTAAACTGGGTTCATTCTCAACATGTGTTGACATTATTGGCAATTGTGGAATTTTAGCTTATTTTTGGACAAATATAAAGGTTAAATGTGTTTAGTTGTGCTTTATGATTTTTTTTGCCTTCGAAAGAAGAGGATCAAATGATCTGTATATTATGATCAAAACCAATTCTTTAATCATGTCCTAGTCATCATATTCACCGGACTTATCCACATGTGAATTTTACCTCTTACAAAAACGTAAAAAACTCATGAAGGGAGGAAGATTTGCTAAGACTGTGCAGATAAATACCTCAGCACAAGAAGTGCTCAGTGCTATAGTGGAAGAAGCGCATAAAAAAAGTGCCTCGAGGCTTGGAAAAAGCGCTGCCACAATATATAAGTAATATGCAGATAACTTTACAGGAGCCCAAATAAATATTGACAAATACTAATACGTAACACATGGGCTGAAAAGTCCTGGAGCTAACAAAAAAAACGTTTATTTTCGTTCCAAGTTGGCTTTATTCATCAACGTAATTTCAATACCATATTTGTAAAGCGATTTATCTTCTGCTTCAAAATCGGTCTTAGCTTTAGAGATAACTCCATCATTCGAGCGCAATTTCTTACCGGCGAGCATTTGTTTAGTTCTGCGAACAGCCATTATTTGCTGGGAACCAAATCTGGCCAATACGGTGGAAGTGAGAGCAATTCGAAGTTCAATTCATATAGTTTTGTCATTATTTGGATTGACTTGTGACACGATGCGTTGTCTTGATGAAACAAAGCAGTAAGCAAACGCGGCACCCAGAGCTTTCACATAGTCAAATGCTCATGCAATATAAAGCTAACTCGTTCTTTTGATATCTTTACGATCTCAGCTTACGCTATCAGAAGCGGAGTACCCTTCTTTCCAAGCCATTGCTTCACTTGAACGGTATTTTTCCCCATCAAGAAGTAGTGTAAAAATAAACACGCAATTCTTTTGGACCCATTGTTTCGAAAATAACAAAAATAGCAACAACTCGTAACACAATAACTCATGCACTAATGAATAGAATATCATGAAACACCAAAATGAAGAAACAGTTTTTTTCTAATAGCTGTCGTTGTTTTACTGTCAAGCATCTTCAGTTTGGTCTATAATTTAACCATCAATCGTCTTACAAACGAACAACGCTTGCAAATCATTGAATTTTATTATTAAAGTGCGTGTTCTGTTAAGAAAGTTTAAGATCCATCCATTTATCGAAAAATTTTGTTCATCGACGAAGCTCATTTTTGGGTCAATGGGTACGTAAATAATCAGAATTGTCGATTTTGGAGTGAAGATCAGCCAGAAGAATTGCAGGAGCTACCAATGTATCCAGAAAAGGTCACAGTTTGGTGCAGTTTATGGGCTGGAGGTATCATTGGGCCGTACTTCTTCAAAGATGCTGCGAATCGTAACGTAACTGTGAATGGTAAGCGCTACCGTGAAATGATATCCAACTTTTGTTTGCCCAAAATGCAAGAGCTTGACTTGCATGACATGTGGTTTCAGCAAGACGGTGCCACATGCCACACAGCACGCATAACAATGGACTTGTTGAGAGGTGAGTTCGGTGAACATTTTATTTCACGTTCGGGACCTGTCGATTTTAATAAAAATTTCATGCACTTTTTGAATTTTGAGTGTGTTTTTTTTGAAAAACTTTCCTATAGCTCTTAAAAAATCACCCTTTATATATAATATCTACAGTACCACATATTCGTATAAGCGCACTCGTAATTATATTGGGTTGGGGAGCAAGTTCATACCGTTTTTACATTTTCTTTCATTTTACAACGATTTGTTTGCTGCTAGGCAAAGGGTAAATATTCATTCTATAGAACTTCTTCTGTTCTACAAAATTATGTTAATTGTATTTTTGAGTTATTTAATTTTTTATTAATATAGTTTCGAGGTTTAGAAATGGAATAACCAGCAGGCAAAAATAAACTTTTTCGACACCTGCTATTGTTTCATCGAGATCAAAAAGCTGCCGAAGTAGCCCGGGACATTTGCGACGTGTATGGAGTGGGTGTCAGAGGCAAGTCTACACCACGGAAATGGTTTGCAGAGTTCAAAAGCTCAAAAATGGCGACTTTGACGTCGCTGACACGTTTCGCAGTAGAAGGCCTTCTGAATTCGATGAAGAACATCTCAAATTACTTTTGAAGGAGAACGGTCGCCAAATCAGTCGTGAATTGGCGGAAAAATTTAAGTGCGATCATAAAACCATTATCAATAACATTCATTCAATGGGATTTACTGAAAAATTGGGAGCCTGGGTGACTCATGAGCTCAACGGAAAAACTAAAGAAAGTCACTTTCAAATTGCTTCTCAGCACCACGCCCGCCATCGAGCAACACGCGGTCATAAACAGCTGTGAGGGTGGCTGCAGGACATACGCCAAAGTCGAGAGTCAAGCCGCATGGGAGGGCGTGGTGCACGGGGAAATACTCAAAAATAATTCCACGGTCAACAAGGAGCTTTACATTGCCCAACCACACAGAATTTTTAATAATTAGTTGGTGCCCCTTTTTTATTAATAACTTCAAAAATACCTTTTGGCATAGATTTCACTAAATTTTACAGCAAAGTACGGCCAAACATCTCACGCATCACTGCAACCCTTACAGGCCATTGGAAAGTAGAGGATCATGCAGGTAGACTCAATTTAGCCTTCAATCCTATCTGCATAAGCTGTCAAGCGGAAGGAGCGAAGGAAAGTCTTTTCCACTACTTATGTGAATGTCCAGGGCTAGCTAGGGCACGACTCCGCTCCTGTGGTAGGCCTTTCTTGCAGCAAATTAATAAGAACTCAGACATCGAGATAATGAATTTGCTGCTATACTTGCACCTCACTAAATGGATTTGACGTAGAACAAAAAACATAAAAATCAAAACAAGCATCATTCTACGAGGACGGTGGTAGTAAAACGGAGCTGGTCACTAATTAAGATTATTTCAGTGGAAATACTCAACCCCTTCAACAACAACAACAACGGTCAAATCTTCCCAAGCTTCCCGAAATGCCAGTTTGAGCTCCAGTACAGTCTTACCTACACTAGCGCCCTGCCGCTTTTTGTCTATAAATTTTGCGCGACATGCATCCCGAGAGGTTCTCCACCGCAAGCCACTTTATAAGCGGTATGAAGTGCTCTTCAAGCCAACTCAACGATTCCCGTTATTTTTTTGGAAAATGCTGTGGTCATCTATTTTGTCATCCAAAAATTAGAGGAGAGTGGCGTCCAACAATTCCGTGTATATTCTAGTCTTCTTGGCATTTTGACAAAATAAAATAATTTTGCATTTGAATTGTTAAAAAAAACTTACCAATTATCAATTTAACGTAAAAAAGGGTTGCCTTTTTTAAATTTTTTTTTGTCTCAATAAGATTTTTTTATGGTTTAACTACATACTTCCTACAGCTTACTTTCGGGATTCATATAAATAATCCCAAAAATTTCGTTACTCAATCCCGGTATGCCAGGATTGGCATCCATAATGAACATATGACATATCTCCAATATACTGTAAAACATGCACAATATCACCTCGGTGGATGTGCTCTTGCATACGAATATCAATAATGAGGGAGATACATCGGTGATATAGACACATAATTTACCGAAATAATTTACATAACAGTAATACACTTATGTGTAATACCATTTAGTACATGCATACATATATACAAACATATGTTGAATATATTATTTGCGGATGGGTCACCCAGTTTGTGGTTCCTCATTAATTAAAAGGATTTGTAGCTGAGTATATGGTATGTTTGCAAGCGAAGCAGCTCCACAGTCCATGAGTAGATTAATTTGTTTGTTTTAACCCTGCCTTACTACCGTCAGGATATAAGCCACCTACGAAGCTCAATTTCTTATCCAATTTAAATTTATTAAACAGAATCAACAGGAGGATATGCCCTTTTACATATACACTTGTGCTCAAATAACTCAGTAAAAAAATTATACAATGCAGTAGATTCTGTTTTTATGCGGTTTTGAAATAGTGCGGTTTTTAATAAAAATCAAAAATGCATGTCGACCTATCGGGTATTGTATAAACAAGATTCTAAACCAGCTAAGCAAAAACTCATCATAGATTACATCAGAAATGCTAACCCTACAAGTATGGAACCGCCTGGCTCACCATCTAGATCAGACGTGTACATTTCCTCAAGTGATGAAAGTGATTTTACGCCAAATCCTAAACGAATGCGCAACATGCGGGTATTGTCTGATTCTATGTATTTCTGACGATGTAAATTTATTTCTCGTTTCTGACGTTTCTTAAATAAAGATATAATTTTCAAACATACAATTTTTTGCTTATGCGATTTTATTTAATTATTTCAGATTCATGCGGCCTATGGAACGTACATATCTATAGTTATAATATGGGACTAGTTTTTATGCGGTTTTATTATGCTGTTTCTTGCGGAACGTATATACCGCATAAAAACAGAATCTATTGTATTAAAAAATGTTCGATAAAAAAAGATAAATAATTGTGGCGTGCGTATTGGTGTTGTTCCACAAGTGAAGAGACCTACAGTTTTAAGCCGATTCCGAAGTTTTTGTTTTTTGGTTTTTGTAAGTAGCTTTTTTATGGCAGAAATACATTCGGAAGCTTGCCTTTGCTTGCCGAGATCTTGCCATATTATTCTAATATAAAACAATGCAAGTTTAAAGTAGCTCAAAAATTACGTTAATTTAACAATTTTTTTTTTTTTTAATGCGAAGTGGAAAATTTCCTTCCATAGCAAAGCATCTGCTCATCAGAGGGTTTAAAATAAAGTGTTGGTGTATAACACCCAGGATTAGCACTGAATTTATCATAATAAATGTTAGTAGTATCGGGTTAAGCATATAAATCAATGTGTGTCATTAGCTGCAGCTCTCATTAGTAGCAGCCTCAAATGTAATCCCACGAAATCCGCATGTAACTGCAAATCATTCGCTATTACGGCAACGTCTACGAAGCTATGCACCTTCATGCAAATCTCTTGGTTTACGCACTTACGCAGAATACAAAAGTGTATAAGTGCCCTGCAGGGAATTCAATTAGTTTCAAGCAGGTCTTCTGCCTGCTTAGTACATTTATAACCACGCAAAGTGTGAGGAGGAACTGATCCTGTAACTTTAGGTATTTGGGTGAGATTCACCTCCTGTTTGTGGTGTCCCTTTCTATTAAGAATGAAAAGATATATGTAAGAATTTCTGTTCCCTGTGATTCCTTAAAATTTAAGTTCGAAAGCGTACAACGGTGCATCAAACGATACTGACCACCAGCAGCATTCTCAGTTGTGAAATTTATAGATTACTCACTATTAAATTTTTCCTGTTGGGTATTTGTTATTTGCTCTTAGCACACTCATACACACACACAATTGGTAGCCATATTTGGCCAATACGATTCAACTGCTTTCCTAATTACATTTGCTTCCACAAACGTAGGCCGCTGCCGTGCTGTGGTCTCGCTGGCATTAGAATGCATGACGGCTTAGACGGGCCGATGGTGAACGGTTATTAAATTTCTGCGTAGGATTTTGGCTTTCAACCGCGTTTCCTTGAGAGCCATTTGAATTTCCAGCGAGCGATTGAGATGCCAAGATTGAAATACCATACACCTGCATGTGTACATTTACCGAATTCCAGCTAATTGAAATTACTAGTGGCGTCCAGTAATTAGATTTGACCAATTAAAATTAGATTAATCCAGAGAGAGTTAGCGTAATTGATCAATTTTAGTTTGGGTTTCGAACACTGGAAAGCATACGAATTAAAAAATATAAGCAGGATGTTGATCTGAGTAGATAAAAAGGGCGGAAAAGTAAAGACATATTGCATTAGCGTATTAAGATGTACATATTAATGCTCTGACACACACGAATGGGGCGCGACATTTTTGATAAGCTTCATTATAAGCGTTTGCAATCGTTTGCCTCGACCTCGACACAAGACAGTTTCAGATTAAATGACATATTATCAGTAAATTTGTCAGAGAAAAGCCACGCACCTGTTCTAAATTCCTTTGGATTTACGATATTGAAATATAATTTTCATAATTAATAGATCACGTAGCCATACCAGGTGCCAATACCTGCAAGCTGTAATTGTTTAGTAGACTCTATTTCTGTCTCTCCGACAGTTAGTAGTGCTGTGTCATCGGCAAATGTTACTTTCCGGCAGGCGGCAGTAAATAAAAAGTAGATAAAGGAGTGGGCCAAGCACACTTCCTTGCCACATCAGCTTTTAACTCTTTCAGTTCAGAGAACACATCTTCGAATCTGACGCAAAAACACTGCTCGAACAAGCAGGTTTTCAAGATATTAAAAAATTGTGTTGGCATTTTTTATTTTCCACAGCAGGTCAGTTTGACATACTTTATCGAAAGCTTTAGAGACATCGAAAAATCCGGCGAAACAGACTTTTTTTCTTCAAGTGTATTCTCGATGATACGCGTAATTATGTGAATTTGGTCAATTGTTGAGTGTTTTGCGCGTAATCCAAATTGATGTGCTGGTATTAATTGTTTATTTTCTATGATATTGTTCAGGCGCTTTATCAACAATTTTTACAACAGTTATGATAAAATGGGTAACAGTGATATTGGTCGATATGAAGCTACATCCTTTGGAGGCTTTCCTGGTTTTAGAATCATGATAGCATCAGCTATATCCAATAAATTCGGAAGTATTGCAGCTTAAAGCAAGTAATGAATGCTTTTGTTAGTTTTGCAATGATGTTTTGGGGAGCTTCCTTGAGGACTTCTGCAGTTATTAAATCAAACCCTGGAGACTTCTTCGGTTTTAACTCTTTCATCTCGTCGCACGTCTCAATTTCTGTTATCGCCATCATTATTGCTGGCTACGTCATCATTGTTAGGTGTTGACGATGAGTCGCTGTTAGGTGTAAAGATTTTTGCTAGATAGTCTGAAAATATTTACGCTTTTTCTCAGTGTGTTTTCGCCCATCCATTATTGTCTATTTTGTTTGGTGGATTATGGTTAGCTGGCTATTTAAGCTCTTTGTTGCATTTCCACAGTGAGTAGTTTGTGTCTCTTTTATTATTTGATTGCTGTAAGTAGTTTGTAAACGATTGATTTTTATATTCATTAATTTTATGGCTGAGATTTTTTGCTGCTTTATCAACGGGTGATCTTGTTTGGTGCCATCCACGCCGTATTTTTCGCTTTTTTAACACCACTTCTTTTATATCTGTTATGTGTTTGGGACCAGCGGAAATTGTCATTAAAGAAGGTTTGCTCGACCAAGCCGAGTGTTGTACTTCTCTTGCCAGATTTAAACATTCGTCATTGTTCTTCGTTGTTAAATTCATTAGAAACGTATTGTTTTCAGAATCTTCTAACATTTTTCGGAAACAATCCCAGTCGATAAATTGATTAGTTGGTTTTCAAATGGAGATAAAGGGTTTTCCAGTAACAGGTGTTATTTTGAATAGCCTGCTATTTCGTAAGATGTCACTTTTGAAGCTACCATTTTTTGATATTTGACATGTAGAAACTACGCCATTAATAAAACTGTTTAAACAACGCATTGAAATTATTAAAATTCACTATAAGAATGGTGAAAATTGGCAGAGACGGTTCGTAAAATTCGAACACTTTTGGGTCATCGTGAAGCACCTTGTCGGACTGCAATACAAAAATTGGGGGAAAAATTCGAGCTGCTGGGACAAGTTAGTGATGTGAAGAATAAAACCCGTGCACGTCGCTCAAGAACAGCCGAAAAAATTGCTGTTGTATCCGAAAGTGTTGTCCATTCCTCGTCCTTCTTTGAAATAAGGCATTCCACAAACGTCATTACACCGCATTTTGCATAAAGATTTGGGTCTTAAGGCTTATAAAGTCCAGTTAACACAAGAACTCAAGCCGGCCATTCATCAACAACGTCGTGTCTTTGCTCATTGGGTCGTTGAAATACATGAAAATGATCCGGAATTCCATCGAAAAATCATATTGAGTGATGAGGCCCATTTCCACCTCGATGGCTTCGTCAACAAGCAAAATTGTCAGATCTGGGTATCAGAAAATCCAGGAGTTATTGTCAAAAAGCCTCTCTATCCTCAACGTGTGACTGTTTGGTGCGGTTTATGGTCCGGCGGAGTCATTGGACCTAACTTTTTCGATAATGAAGCTGGAGAAACAGTTAGGGTGAATGGATTGGGCTTTCGATTTATGATTAATGATTTTTTATGGCCGGAATTGGATGGAATTGATCTGGACAACAACAAGATGGTGCTATGTGCCATACAAGCAACGAAACCATTCTTTGAATATTAAAATAACACCTCTTATGGCATAACCCTTTACATTTTTTGGGTAAATCATTTTTATATACAGAGCTTCTCGTATTAATACCAGTATCATAGTGACATATGGCAAAGTTTTGACTATTTATTTATTTTTCAAATTTATTTTGGTTTTTTGTAAAAACATAAGATATACTAAAACAAATATCAAATAACTTCTACGTGCAAAATGAAAAAAGACTTAAAAAATGTTTATGAAAATTTCAAACTTGTCAGATTTTTTAGAAAAATTCCGAGTATGGAATTTGGTAGCTCAACCAATTTTGGTATAAAAAAGTCCTATTTTAAAGTGGTTCAAAATTCGTGCTAATTTTTGCTGTTTTTCTTTTGAGTTTTTTTTCTGTTTTTTTCGGTGTGTATTTTCTATGTATTTTTTCCATTTAGGAGTAATGCATGCTCGACGCGTTTTTGTATATGGAAAATGTATAAACTGCCAGCAAAAAAATAGTTACCAAAAGTCAATGCGATCTTTGAGCCACTTTATACTTGCATTCTGTTAAATCATTCAATGGGCTTTTAAGCCGCATACTGGGAATTTATCTAAAAATTCTGACTAAAAAGTTTGAATTTTTTATGAATATATGTTGAATTTTTTTAAACTTTGAACAAAGTGTAAAGCTTTGGGATATGGATTTTTTTGTATTGTAGTACAAATATAAAACTATAACATTTATATATTTAAAAAATAAAAGAAATTAAATTTAAATAAATAGTCAAAACCGTGCAATATGTCAATCTGCCATTAATATGAGAGCCTCTGTACATAAAAATGTTTAATCCAAAAAATTAATTTTGTTTATGTTTTTTGTATTTTCTAAATTTAAAATATTTTATTAAAATTATTATTTAACTTTCCTCTTTATGTGTTACCCTGAGATTATTCATTTATGGTTGCTACCCAGTTTTTATTACAGGAAGTATAAAACAATATTACAACAATAATACGGAAAAATAGGTATTTTACACTATTTTAATACAGATATACGATAGACTTATTCAAATGAAGAATCATAAAAGGTAGCCATATAAATTTCTCCTACAAGGACTCACGCTGCTCAAAAACAGATCAGACTACACTGTCCCCGACCTTAACTTTAAGAAAGACTTTACGGTGCGTTTGCCACCGAGAGCCGAATGGAGCAAAAAGAAGGTGATGGGATATTGATATTGAGATCTACACTGACGGTTCTAAGATGAACTGTGGTGTGGGAGCTGGCTTCCATTCGGAGCCGCTCAACCTATCTCAGTCAATTCGTCTTCCTGACTATGCCCAGCGTGTTCCAGACAGAACTGTTGGCGATCAGAGAAGCATGCAAATCACTAAAACTCTACAAGGAAGTTGATGCAAGAGTAGCTATCTTTTCAGACAGTCAAGCAGCTATCAAGGCCTTAGACTCCAACTCCATTTCATCCAAACTAGGCTTACAGTGTAGAGAGGAACTAGAATTACTAACTCATCGGCTGAAATTACTCTAATATGGATTCCCGGTCATAGGAACATATGGGGTAATGATATAGCGGATGAGGTAGCAAGAAAAGGTTCGACACTAGACATAGCACAGGCAGTGGCCGTCTGAACACAATAAAAGCATCCATTGCTTCACACTATCATGCTTTAGCCGAAACAAAAACACATGTCCGTCGTACAAAATCCAAAGGACCTGTTAGGATGTTCTCGAGCAAACATTTAACGCATCACTGCAACCCTTACAGGTCATTGCATTATCATGCAGGTAGACTAAACCTCCCTTTCAATCCCATCTGCAGAGGCTATCAAGCAGAAGGGGTGATGGAAAGTGTTTTCCGCTACTTATGTGAATGTCTAGGGCTAGCTAGGGTACGACTCCGCTCCTTTGGTAAGCCTTTCTTGCAGCCAATGAATAAGATCTCAGGCTTCGAGATAAAGAATTTGCTGCTATACTTCGATCTGACTTAGAACAAAAAAACAAAAGATCATTATACGAGGACTGTGGTAGTAAAGCGGTGCTGTTCACTAATTAGGATTATTTCAGTGGAAATACTCAACCACTTCAACAACAACAACAACGACAACATAATTTTCACTAAACTTACACAAGGCGCCTTAGATTCGCTACTTCTATGCTCGCTATATTTGGGCATTGCCTGCTTGACTAAAATTTTGCATGTAAAACAAGAACAAAGTTATCGCGCAAGATTCTCCGCTAGCGAGTATGATTGTAACTTATAAAACTGGTATAACTCACTATTTTCAACGCTGGCGAATCACTCTTCTAACATTAGGCAAATTTCATTGGAACCTATTCATACAGAGCAAATTTTGTTGCTTCCACTTTGCGAGTGCTCTTTTAGTGTACCCTGTCGTGTTCATACATCTTACAATTCTTAGTATTAGATCTACAGTCAATAGCAACATTGAGAAGAACGAAGACACAAAGGGTGTGGACAGAGCACGAGCATCACAAATAATGAGTTGGAGCAACGAAAGGTTCCCTGTGTAAACACGGTGTGACTAATACTCATTAAGTGAATGTAATTTTTGGCAGCTATTGAACAGCGTTACCAACATATTTTTAAATATAGCAGTCGCTTCATCTGTTCGCCACTTGCTAACGCTTGGCGAATCGAAGGCGTCTATAAGTTTTCATCGCATTCATAAGAGCCTGGTTCTGAAAATAATTTTCTTACTGGAAGAATAGCATACTTGAGTATAAAATATTTTGAAATTTTAGAAATGACCATTATATGGAAAGACGCTAGGGATATTGGATATTGAAATAGTAGTTCACCGATTTCTATTTTATTTTTTTAGAGTACTATTTTTACTACTTCTTTTATGAATATCAAAGTAGACTACCCTTTTTATTAACAGGTGGCGCTAAAGTAATCCTCCTATCAGAAAATGCTATAAATTTTGCGATTGGCCCCTAATGTCACTAAAAATCCGCGTGTAACCCACGAAGAGCCATTACACCCGTTCAAAGTCACTGTATGGTGTGCTGTTTTCGCTAGAGGAGTCATCGGACCTTTTTTCTTCGAAGATGTCGCGGGCCAAACGGTTACTGTGAATAGTGAGCGCTACAGAGCTATGATCAACGAGTTCTTTTTGCCGCAACTTGATGAATTGGGATTGGAAAACATGTGGTTCCAACAGGACGGCGCAACGGCACACACTGCACGTGCCAAACCGATATGCTGAAGGATGCATTTCCCGGGCGTCTAATCTCCCGTTTTGGCGATTTACACTGGCCAGCAAGATCGCCTGATTTGACCGCTCCAGACTTCTTTGTGTGGGGCTTTTTGAAGTCGCGAGTTTATGTCAACAAGTCTCAGACTCTTGCAGCTCTTAAAGACAATATCCGTCAAGAATGTGAGGACCTATCGCCGGAAGTTTTGGTCAAAGTGATGGAAAATGCTATAAAAAGGGCTGTGGCGGTGGCCATTTACATGACATCATATTCTCGACTTGATGAAAAAAAATTAAAAGACCAAATAAAAATAATCCACAAGAAGAATCAAAGTTTTTCATTTTTTTTTAAATTACACCCAAAAAACATCGCAAGGTTACTTTTGCGCCACCTTGTACTTCATTATGTTTGAAAACTTATATGAATACTTTCGGGCAAATCATAAGCAAGTTTTATGAATTCCTTGGTTTCGAAACAGCTGACTGTATCCAAGCCGCGCGAATTAATAGGCGGAAGTAGCGACTGGCGTGTTTCGTTGAACTCGGTTAACAACACTTAGGCGAATACCGCCGCACTCAAGAAGAAAGAGCAGAAGTTTTGAAATATTCATGCTCACCGTTATAATTTTAATAAATTTCCATAAACTATTTTGAACAAACTATTATTTCATACACCACTTCATCCGCTCCCAGTTTATCTCTCACTCTGCGCAGTAATCTTTATATTTCATGTTAAAGTAGGTAAGTCTCGAAAATATATTTCACATTATGCTGAATATGTGGCCGTTGTAACGGATAATATTATTGCACATTAGCTGAATTATATTTGCAGAAACATTTTAACCCAAAAGAATTACAATGTACTCATTTCTCAATTAGATTGCGCCAAAGATTGCCACTTTAGGTGAAAATTGTCTGTCTGAGCCATTAAACGAAAGACTTTATGACTTGCTCTTTTTTGGAAGCTGTGGCTTGTGGGTGGGCATCAAGTGGCAAGTCGAATACTAAAAATTGGCAATGTCCACTTTATTGCGCTAAGCAGAACAAACAAAAGAAATAAATAAAACAAATCACAAAGAACATTATGGCCAACGCCAACAGCAGCCAAGCCAACTACAGAAGTGACTACAGACACATAAATAAACTTAAGTGCATTTGGCACTCATTTAAAACACGCACACAACAATGAGATAAATACACAACTGGCAAATAGCGTTGAGGGTGTAAGAGCAGCTTAAAATATCAACAATGAAAAAGGGAAAGAATGCAATAAATGAGGTCAACAAGGAAAGGTTGTCCAAAAGCATGCACAGACAATTTGAAAATTTTGATAGCATAGTCAGAGTGGGGAGAAGGGTGGGTTTAGGTATTCTCAATGGAAATTAACCAATACAACCACAGTAGCATATGTGCATGCATACACATATGTTAAGCACAATAATTTCGTTTTTTTATTTAATAATGTTCCACCACACCACTCTGCAAAGGCACCTTATCACCGCCAACGTTACACCAACCGCAGTTGAACAGCTTTTCGTCCTACAACTGACGCTCCTGCTTGAGTTGTTGCTGGCTACACAGAAGAGCTTTGATGCTACGGGAGTCAACTTGGCAGCAAAGTATGTTTTATGTCTGTTTGGCGTAAGTGTAAAATAAGAGGCCGTAACAATAAATTTAACAGATTCCGCACTAGAAATGAAAAACCAACAAAAAGATTGGTCATAAAATACAAACGGAAATAAAACCAACATTCGTAAAAGAAGGCCATAGAAGAGGGCAAAGAGAAATGGGCGTAGAATGTGTAGAATATAGCACTCGTTGACTCACGCATACATGAATACTAACACACTATACAGTAGACAGATCTGCTAGTACTGACTTGCCATGCAACCAGGTTGCGTTGCAGTTGAAGTAGTTCGCTTTCTATTAACTAGCAATTCGTCCCCTTTCTGTGTTAACCTCGTAACTTCATTTTTTTCGAAATTGAGAATTTTAGTGAAAAACCCTCCTTAGCACTCCTGTTACGTAAAACAAAACATACAATATTCATAATGATTATAGAATTTTTTTCAGAGCGTTTCGATTTTTCTCGTATCTACATGTTCGAATTCAAAAACCTCGTATATACTATACGTATCGTATCAAATAAGTTATACTTTTCATAGAAGTTAAGTAACTCTAAACATTATTATCGATTTACTGAAAATTATGATTTTGTAGATACGTGGTTAACACAGAAAGGGGACGAATTGGTGCTTCGAGTGTGACGATCTCCCACGTAAGCTGATTACGAATCAGTGTTATACGATTTAAAGAACTAGAAAAGCCCACACAACAGTGAATGAACTAGTTCTTAATGGGCAAAAAAGCAGATGATTGAATGCATCAACATTAATTTTCCTCAATATGAGCATCCCTAGCGTTTGAAGCTTTTTTATGTACAGCAACAGATAAATATTAAATCTGTATTCATCTCAATGTGGCCATTTTGTAACTGGATCAATTCTAGTCACTCACGAACTGGTATAATTCTCTCCCTCTAGTACCACTTCATGAACTACCTGGTGAGTAATTTTTCAGTTAGCCTTGTAGAGTTAGCTTCTTACTATCGGGTAGTCAAACACTGGAGCTATATGAACAAAGCTAGAGAAAAACTCTTAAGTAAGAGTATGGCAAGCGAATACAAAAAAAAATCACTGACCAATAATGGAAATGTGGGAAACAGGATATTGACAGAGGAAATTGCTCTGTGGCATGCATGTAGAGGAGAAGCGGTAATGGGCTAGCAGCAAACGCGGTTATGGCACATAAAAACGTATGCATTAGACAGCCATGAACATAAAAATTGGGCAGGTTGCTGGTATTTATTTCAAGTGTAGTATGGTTTCAAATGGATACTCAAAACAAACATTAGCTAGTGAAGGGATTCAATTAATATTTTTGAAATAATTTAATTTGAAATTTTTAATAAACAAAATTTAATAATATAGTTTACATGAGATAGAACAATTTTAGAATTATAAGTGTCTTCCTTTGCATTTGTACTTAACAAAAGTCACTAAAATTTGAAATTTCAAAATTAACAAATTGCAATTAAACTAATAAAAAGTCTGAAACCTATAGCTAGGCTAATATTATATTTGGCTATGAATACATAAAGTTAATTCCTTTTTATAAGCTTTTATGCCTTTATAAAACTTGTATGTATGTTCGGTAAAAAATTATGGTAAGTTGCAGAAAAGGTGGAGACATATTGAATTTAAAATTAATTTACAATTTCCTAGTTGCCTAAGAGACCTTATATTTAATTAATAAATGCTAATATCTCCTTGGGCTACAATACCTTACGGTTATATGCCGCATTTTTTTGCCAAGAACAGTCGCCAATGGTGCGTGACTACCATTCGGAGTTCACAGAGAAAACGTAGGTTCGAATCTCGGTGAAAGATCAAAATTACGAAAAATATTTTTCTAATAGCGGCCGCCCCTCGTCAGGCAATGGCGAACCTCCGAGTGTATTTCTGCCATGAAAAAGCTCCTCATAAAAAATATCTGCCGTTCGGAGTCGGCTTGAAACTGTAGGTCCCTCCATTTGTGGAACAACATCAAGACGCACACCACAAAGAGAAGAAAGTCATGGAAGAGGGTGGTGGCCTCTAAAATTTTTTAAATTACAATTAAAAGTTTTCCTTCCCGAAAAACAACAAAAGTTAAAATTAATTAGAGCAATTAATAATTTTATTTAGTTACGGGCCTGTTGTAGCTTATTAATCCTTTTAGAGATAGGCTCTATTTTGTTTGCTATTTTCTCTAAATTATCGGAATCAAATCATTCCTCCCTATAAAAGATAATCAATGAGAATTAAGTATTTTCCAGTTCCCGTGTTCCAATTTATATGACCGTAGCTGTACCCTTTCGATTGCCAAAAATGACAGGTGGGTGGTTGGGTGGCGCTGATAGATGTACCGGAAACTGTGATTTAGTAAGTCGGCGAAATCGTTAGAAAAAGTAAATAGAAATTAGTAGTGTTCATATGTGAGAGTTACATGCATACATATATAGATACGTGGCACCTACCAGAACTAAGATTGGAGATTAAAACAAGTTTAGTATGATAAGTAGCAAAATTATTTCACCAAATAATAAGATTATTATTGAGAACTTGCCAGATATTGGGATAAAAAGCGAATAGAGTAAGCAAATTTGAAATGAAATCAATATTTTTTAGTGGGTAAAAGTATAACTTTGTGATGATTACTGCTATAAATATACATAAGAAACGTTAGCATTGAGGTGAAGTGAATAAAAATAATTACTGGTAACAAGTAACAGGTGGTTTTAAAGGCTCAGTAGGTAATTGAGTAGCAAGAACCGCTCTGAATGAACAAAAATTATACCTTAAAAATCTTTTCTCGAGCTTTGAAGAACACCGAAAATGTAATATTGGTATCATAGTCGACTTTTTTCTGTTGAAAAGTCTGGATTTCAAATACATGCATACGAGTATTTGCTCCATCTCCGTGATTTATTGTTGAGTGCTGCAGGTCAACTCTATACCAATATGTAGACAGTGCCGCTTGCTCGGCATAAATGTCAATAATTTCTGGCAAATAACAAAAACACGCGCTTCTATGTCAGTTGTTTTGATCATACGCCACACTCTCCTGTATCGACATGCTCAAAGATTGAATGTACCTAATTTCGATTGTGCAAAAGCTGCACGAATGAGGAAGAGGAAGGGTCTCTCAGGCAGCTTCTTTATCACTGTCCTGTTTGGCTTGGGTTAGATACTTCGGCTCATCGTTCTTGAATGATACTGATGACCTGTGTTATATAAATGTCAGCCAGAGCAATGAGTTTGCGCTTAAAATAAAATGGTTTAACGAGGAGTAGCAGGTAAACTGCTACTGTAGTATCACAAAGTAGCAGCAGTGGCCTAAGTGAGTTCATTTAAAGGCCGACTGCCTCTTCTTTCTACCTAACAAATCACGACTCATAAAAATTTAGAACTTTTTATGGACTTTTGAAACATCAGTTGAAATACTTTTTACGTAAAGGTTCTAGGCACTTTGGGTAAAAAAAAATTGAAAAATGTTTTTCAGAAAATTTATTAAAAAAATATTTTGTTTAAAAAAGTTATAAAAAAATTGTTTGTTTATTTTAAAAACTTTAAACTTATTAAAAAAAAAATTAATTTAAAAAATTTATAAAAGACTATAGAAAAATATTAAAAAAATTGTATTTTAACAAAATTTATAAAAAAAATGTTATTAAAAAAAATTAAAAACAAAATTGTTTAAAACATTTATAAACATTTTTTTATTTATTAAAAAACTTAAAACTTAAAAAATATAGAGAAATATTAAAAAAATTGTATTTTAACAAAATTTATAAAAAATTGTATTTAAAAAAACATTTATAAGAATATCATTTATTTATTAAAAAAACTTAAAACTTATAAAAAAAAAATTATTTAAAGAAAATTTACAAAAAAATATGAAAAAATTATTAAAATAAAATTGTATTCAAAAAAATTTATGAAAAAACTTTTATTAAAAAAATATTTATAAAAAACCAATTAATAAAAATTAAAAATTTTTTAAAATTTTATAGAAAAAATGTATAATTTTTTTTATTATGCTCGTTTTTATAATTTTGTTTTTAGTATAATTGTTTACGTTTTCCGTCAAATTCAAATATACGAAGACAATTTTATTTTCCTGGTATGAATAGATTTCCAAATACGAGGGGTGCCTTTTATATGTCGGGATTAGAGAACAAAAACAAATTTTAATCATCGAAAATCAGTTTATTGTTTTTCAAAATATTCTCTATGAAGATCTATATACTTTTGCATGCGTTTGAACCAATTGTCGAAGCACTTTTGCCACTCTGAATAAGGTACCTCCAAAACATGCATTCTGAATGCCGCAACCGCTTCTTCAGGTGTCGAAAAACGTTTACCTCTCAGTTTGTTTTTTACCTACGGGAATAAAAAGAAGTCATTCGGTGCCAAGTCAGGACTATACGGCGGATGACCCATTAATTCGATGTTTTGGGTGCTCAAAAATGCTCGCATTGTCCTGGTGAAGAGTGATCCATCTTTGACGATTGGTTTCCCTAATTTCTTGGAAGACAACTGGCAAACAAATGGTTGTGTACCACTCAGAATTTACTGTTCTGCGTTGTTCTAGTGGTACGGTTGCGACATGTCGAGTTTTTCCGAAAAAACAGGCGACCATTTGCTTGGAAGTGCTACGTGCGGGAACAACTTTTGTTGGATTTGGCTCATCTTGAAACACCCATACAGTCGAATGCTGTTTACTTTCGGGCTCATACGCGTAAATCCATGATTCATCACCTGTAACGATGTCATAGACGTGTTTCGAAGCCCCGCGATCGTATTTTTTGAGCATTTCCTTCGACCAATCGACATGAGCCTTTTTTTGAGCGATTGACAAATTGTGTGGGATCCACCGCGAACAAATTTTTTTGACAGTCAAATGTTTATGCAATATTGAATGTATGCTGGTCCCACTAATGCCTAAGATTGTCTCAATCTCACGATAGATCACATGACGATCTTGCAATATCAGTTCGCGCACAGCATCAATGGTTTTCGGAACAACAACTGATTTGGGACGACCTTCACGAAATTCGTCTTGGAGTGAACTACGACCACGATTGAATTCACCATACCATCGATAAACACTGGTCCTTGATGGAGCTTCATCGCCAAAAAATGAATTAAGTTCATCCATGCAATGTTGCAGAGTTAATCCACATCGAAAGTTTTAAAAAATAATCGCGCGAAAATGTTCACGACTTAATTCCATTTTTGGACCGAGATGACACCAGGGTTGCCAAATCCCGAAATATGAAAGGCACCCCTCGTATAACTCTACTCTACGAACCTTACTGAGTGGTAGAAGCAAATAAAGCAAAGATTTTTCATCAGCGTGATTTCTGAAATTATGAAATAAATTTTGCAAAAGTATTTCGCCTACTTCTTAACAAACTGTATTATAGTAAAACAAAGTGGTCAAATAGCAAACAAAATTTGATATTGAAATATTACTGTGTATGCAACGTCTTAGAGGGTCAGGTTAACTCGCGAGCAGAGGAAAATTATATTTACCATTTTCTGTTGACGCCTTTATTGTTCTGTATATAGATATGTATGCGTGGATATACAAGAATGTATATGTGTATGCGTACGGTATTTATGACTACGGATGCATAAGCTGGTATTCGGTTAACTATGAATGGAGGCATGCATGATTGAGCCTAAGGTCGTTTCAAAACTATGTACAGCTTTGAATATTTTACGAATGCTTTGACAAAGTTGAGTGGAATTTTGAAGGGCGACATATGAATTTCAAACATGAATATGTATACACACCTATATATGTAGGTATATACTCATACGTGTATACCCCGCAGGGAAAATCTGAAATAGTAAAACACTATTACGAGTTTGTGCAATTGATAACCAATGCGTATAGAATGCGACCCCTTTGGCATATTATGATAACAGCAACAATAATGCCTGCGGCTGCTGATGCAATTAGTTACTGATTCAAATCTTGTTCGAAGATAATTTAAAAAAAATATATATATATAAAAATGAAAAAGAAATTAAGAGTTAAAAAAAATTTATTTTTGGTCACCCAATAATCGAACTTAGTATTCCTGAATGGGAATATTAATTCTCCACCCTAACGATGTGTGAAGTGCATTTGAAAAAAGAGATGAAGGGCGTATTAGAACACATCAACAAATTTAATATTTAGTTCCGATTTAACCAAATAGTGATGCGGTGATGGTGAGTTTTTACTTTCTAGTACATCGCCATTAAAAATTCACCAGTTGCTTATATGAAAAACTTAAGCGGTTTCCGGATCAGCCCGAAATTAAAACTCACTCTAAAGCGAATCAGTTTGGTACTAGTGGATTTTCTTCCAGTGCCTATTATGCAAATTTGTAAGTACATTAGTGGTGGGGTAAGTATTCGCAATCGTAGGAGTGCGAATAACAAGCGAACCATTTTGTGGATATAACCATTGTTTGACTTGCCATTTTGGATATTAGAAATTCCGTACGCTTGCGCTTGGTATTGACAAAATACATTCCGTAGAATTACAGATATGTTAAGCCAACAATTTGTTGGCCTATAGAGTTTTTGGTTTTTTATGTCGATGCGATGGCTGACATACCATATGTGCGACGAAAATTCGTGTATACGAACGGATGCATTATAAATGAATATATTTTTACTGAAGTGAGCAGTGCAAAACCTCGAATGTTTGAGTATTACTGTTTTTGGGCTAGATTGTCATGTTGTGAGCGATTTTTAAAGAAATTTTTGTTTGTCCCCCATACTTAAAACTCAGTATTTTGTACTAAATGTTCTTCATTACCTTCATTTCAACAATTCAATTTTTTTAATTCATAAAAATTGTCGACAGAAGCTCTAATTCGAATAAAAATGTAAGAAAGAAAAAAATTGGTATTTTTATATCAGCTGCTGGAACTTTACTCTAAAGACTGAAGTCTCAATAGCTAAATTTTGAAGGTTCTCAAAAAATTAAAATGTTTAAACACTTTTTGGATGAAGTGTTTAGCTTATGATAAGCTGAAACTTTAAATAAATTATATCATTTATTGTTTTCATAAATATCAGAACCCATTTTTTTCTAGACTTTGAAACCATCGTAACCGCTTAATGCACAATTCTTAATTACTTTCATTCACTCTTTAGTGTACCGTGTCTGTAGTATTGAGTCAAAATAATGTGAACTGAAAACCTAGATTTGTTATTGTATTTTTTTTTTGTTTTTTTGCAGAATAACTCGGCATCGTATTGATATTGCTGCTTCCGAAATTTTTAAATAATAGCATATCACTGTGAAAGAAACACATTTTGCAGCCAAAGAAGCAAACAGAAAGCTAATATCGACCTCCCGAAAAGCGCCTCGGTCAGCACATCCCATATTTCAGAAGATTTTTGACCATGCAATTTGCTGCATGGAATCTGAAGCAGACTTTCTTATATGAAATAAATAGGTTTTAACAAAAATAGTTGCTATAGATATTGTGCCTGTTTATAAAAAGTCCTGCTGTCACTTTTTATTGATAGCAATAGACTATACTCAAAATCTTTTTTTTTTAGAAAGTAAGTAATAATGCAATAAATAATCAATCAGACAATCAACTTTAGCATCGACTTCAAGAATATTGCCTTTAATTCGATATTTTCTAAACTGGATAAAGAAGCAAATTGAAAGAGGCTGCATGTGCATGAAGGTAAGAAGAAGTATTTCCTTCCATCAAATAACCAGTCAGCGAACTTGCTGCTCCTCAGCAGACACGTCACTATTGAAAGTTATAACTTAAAAGTAGTAAAAAACTTGGTTCAATTGGGAACCACCATTAAGACGGATTATAATTTCAGTCTCGAAATCCAGCGGATAATCAGTCTGGTTAACAAATGATAATTTGATCTAAGTGGGCAATTGAGTAGTAATGCCCTCACCCGACGAACAAAAATTACGCTCTATAATTGACATATTTTAGTTGTCGTATTTTAGGTTGCAGATGTGTGGACGAAGACGATATTCGAATAGGCAAACCTGGGAGCATTCAAGAAAAAGATTTATAGACCTGTATTTGTTGCTGTATTGAATATTTAATATGAAGGAATGACCTGTATTTGGTTCACCCAAAAAAGGGTGTAAGAGCCAATTAGAAAGTATCTATACTTATAAATAAGTACATACATACATATAAGGTTTGCCAAGAGCGAGAGACATTTTGCTGAGAAAACAGATTACGCGATAACGCTGCATAAGTTTGAGTCATATCGTGCAAATGGATATATAGATAATTGAGCACTAAAAGTATTCGAAAAGTAACTTCCTTTGGGTAGGAAAGATTAAGTGGAGAAGATCTTAGCTTTACCAGGTATTTTTAATTAGTTGTGCTAGTTAGTATGAGAAAGAAACTACTGGCGAGCTTTGTTGAATGATCTCCTAATTGATTAGGGGACTACTGCACTAATAAAAAAGAAGAAGAATAAATAGAACAAGAAGTACTTATACAGTTTTCCAACAATACAAGATTTTAGCAACTTTTAAAACTAATGGGACAATCTCTTATAAACGGAATAGCTCTCTGACCGAGAAAATTTTGAATTGGCAGAGATTTTTTTTGGTTATATGTCGAGAAAAAAGATTATTTTTAAATAGAATATGTATGTATGTATAGAATTTTGTGATACGACATTCCCAGATGATTAAGTGAGTTTTTTTTAATAGTAATAATTTCTGCGTTATTTAAAAATTTTATTTTATTTTGAAAAAGGGATTTATACATATTATTTCCTTATGAAAAATAAGTGCTTATTCATAATTTTAATTTCAAATATTTTTTTTCAATTCCTAAGCAGTAAATTAAAATATTTTATTTGTTTTTGCTAATTTGCTAATATTATTATTTTCATTTTTTTTATGATTTTTTCAAAAATATTTTTTAAATTGAAAAATAACTTTATATATTTTATATCTTTATAAAAATATTTGTTTGTTAATAGTTTCTATTAAGAATATTTTTGCTTAGTTTTAACAAATAATTTTAAATATTTTATTTGCATTTTGGAAATATTTACAAAACCCAATTTTTTTGTTTTTAATTTTGAAAAATAAATTTAAATAATATGCTAATGTTAATGTCAATAAAATGTTGTTGTAATATAATTACATCGCAGAATATTTTTTAAATGCGAAAAACCAGTTTAAATATTTTTTATCTTTATACAAAAATATGAGTTAGTTAATAGTTTCTATTGAACATATTTCTTTGGTTTTTAATTTTGAAAATTAAATTTTAAAATGTTATTTGCTTATTTAATTTACAAATTCTCAATTTGAGTTATACTATTTTTTTTTTTTTTGGTTTCTAAAAGTCAATTTAAATGTATTTTCTTAGGAGTTTCTTAATAATTTCCACTAGAAATATTTTTAACTGAAATATTAAACAGGGCGAAGTTATTAGCTCCATTAGAGCTGAGGTTATTATGTTTTTTAAATGAATCTCCCAGGTAAATATCAGCAAATGTCACGAAGAAATAAATTTAGTCATTTCGCTTTTTTATAAAAACAGAAATTTGTTAAAAAGTTTTATTAAAATATAGTCATGAAGTTTTTTGTTTTTTATGAGTCTTTAATAGGATTTTGGGTTGATTGTCTGCAAAATTACTTCTGTTCTCATTAGCTTTTGCAGAATCGAAGTTAGCAATTTTTAAATTGAAGTTTCAGACCGTAAATAGCGAAATATCACAAAAAAATCATTTCAAGCATTGCCTTTGTTAAAGGAATAGAGTTTAGTGTTAATTTTTATTAAAAATTCCTTTAACTCATTTCATTATACTCACAGATATGGAAAAAAGTATTGCAAAAATGAGTTTTCAAAAAAACGTAAAAAGATTTTTGAAAAAAAGTTAAAAACCAAAATTGAAAAAAATTGAAAAAATTTGGGAAATAAATGTTAAAAAATAAATGAGAAAAAATGTCAAAAAATTTAACAAAAATTATGTAAAAAAAATAAAAAAAAAAACATTTTTTTGATAAACTTAAAAACAAATTTAAAAATATGTTAAAAAAATGTTGTTAATAAATATGAAAAAAGGAAAAAAATGTTTAGCAAAAATTATGAAAAAAGTTTTGTAATAAAAAATAACAAGAAAACATTTTTTTGAAAAACTTAAAAACAAATTTAAAAAAATGTTAAAAAATGTTGTAAATAAATGTGGAAAAAGTGAAAAATTTAGCAAAAATATGTAAAAAATGTTGTAAAAAAATTTAACTAAAAAACATTTTTTTGAAAAAAACGAGTTTAAAAAATAAACGTAAAAAAAAATTTTTGAAAAAAAGTTAAGAACCAAAATTGAAAAAATTTGTAAATAAATGTTAAAAAATAAGTGTGGAAAAAACTAAAAAAATTTCATAAAAATTATGTACAAAATTTTGTAAAAAAAAATAACAAAAAAACACTTATTTGAAAAACTTGAAAAAAAATTAAAAAAATTTTTAAAAAATTTTGTAAATCAAAAAATTTAGCAAAAAAAAAATAACAAAAATTTTCATTAAATCTTAAATAATGTTTTCAAAAACAATCGAAAATTAAAATAAATTTGTAAAAAAGAGGTTGTCTGTAAAGTCGGTGTTGGCGACTGCAGTTTGACGCGGCTGAAATCCGTTTTATCTAGCTCTGGTGCAGTAAATAAGGAATGGTTTATTTACTGTTTGGAAAGGCTGAAAACTTTATTTTATTCATTAATAAGTTTACAAAGGATTACAATAGATATGTGAAAATATTTTATGTTACATATCCCTTACAATCGTTTATAAGCGCGTCCATGCGCTTTCGCCAACGTCTAGAATTGAAAAGAAAGCTTGCTTCTCTTTGACAGCTGTTGATTGGCGAATGAGAAAAACAGAGAGGTGATAAAATGCGAAATGGGTTGCCAAGTAACCTTTCGCAACAGTCGGTTTACTGACGATAGTTTAACGTGACAACGTCATAAGAAAATACTGATGTAAGGGTTGCAATTTTCAAAACAAAATTTAAATTTTATTTGTTTGATAGATATTTTGTATGGATATAGAGACGAAACATTTATCAAATTCATGAAAGATATCTTCAATTTCGATTGTGCATCAGACGTTAATAAGTCAACAACACTAAGAGCCACTATCATCGATTTGCCTTTTTCATGACACTTTACACTCGAAACACTCCCTTTCATTTCCTACTTTTTCTATCATCGTCCTATTCTCAACAGAGACATGGTTCATTACCATGCACACAGGAAGAAGACATATGCAAATACAAGTATGTGAATTTATATACAAATGCGCACATACATATATATATATATGCTCACTCAAGTAGAAGAGAGCCAGATGTCGAACGTTGCCGAACGCGGGGACTGATTGTGCCTCTTTGTCGTTCGTTTCGCGCTCTCGCTTGCAGGTCAAGCACATTCGCTTACATTTGCTTGCGTACGGAATAGATTCCTATATTTGATATGTCCATATGACTTGTATGCATCTTTACATATAGATTTGTTCTTTTTGAAAATTGCGCGAAATTGTGTATGTATATGCATGTTTATATACATATATAATATTAGTATACAACATACCTTACCATGCATTTTTTCCTTCATATATAATAAAAAAATTAATAATAATAACATTAAAACAACAGGTATTATTAACAAACTTGGTTTTATTTTAAATTCTTCAAGTAAATCAAATTAATAATAATCAATAAGAAGGCATATGCAAATACAAATACGTGAATTTATATATGTACATATGCGCATATACATACATACATATATACGCTCACTTAAGTAGGAGAGAGCAAGATGTCGAACTTTGCCGTTCGTTTGCTTTGTTTTATTTGTCGTTTGTTCCGCGCTTTCGCTTGCAGTTCATTCAAGGTAACGACAAATGAGCAAGGTAACGATAAATGAGCAAGGTAACAACAAATGAGCAAGGTAACGACACATTTTTTCGTGCGTGCAACCGGCTAAATCGAATTATAAGACGTTATCACGTCAAAAAATGCTTTACAAAAATTTAGCAATAGTTTAAAAAAACTAAAAATAATTCAGAATTTTTAAAAATGTTTAAGGTTTTGGAAAAATATTTCGCAAGATAGTAAAAATTTAGTTCAAAGAAAAATTTCCAAAAAGGGTATATAAAATTTTTGTCTGAATCTTACATGAATTGCAATCAAAATCATGCTCCATACTCCTTGTACAACATTAGCTTTGTGCGACTTTTGATTTCCCATAGTGTAACCTAGCTAAAATTTTAGATTAAAAATATTTCATTACTAAAGCACAATGCCGAGCTCACTAGGCTAAGTCAAATTTTTCTGTTTTTCGGTTTTTTTTTTGGGTATAAAAACCAATCTTGACTATGCATTTCACCTCCGCCTTGCAGTTGTAAGAGATCAAACAAACGCTTGCACACCCATATACTTACATACTCGTACACATATTGTTTGAGCAGCGATGAATGGCTGCAATTTCAAATAACTTACTCTTTGTCAAATATTTGCATGAATTTGTATGAAATATGATGATGGAAGAATATTTGCGATTGCACAGTGCATTCATATGAATCACTTTCTATTATTAGCTGTGGGAATTGCATTACAAACAATTGGCTGCACTGCAGTGATGCTGAAAAAGCTGAATAGAAGCGGGAATGTGGAACCCCAATAACTACAGATATATGTATGTGTGGATATAAAAATGCACACACACACTTACATATGCATAATGCAATCTGCTCAAACACGAAAATAATGAGTTTTTGATTGTAGTGAACATGAATGATTTCATGTTGGGCGACTTGTGCCATGAAGGTGAGAAATGTCGGTTGAAATGTGTTTTGGGAAAAATGGGAATAATTTTGATGAAAGTGGAAATTCCTAAATTAAATTCCATGTAGAAACCATGAATAGAAATGTGAAATTCATTTGTATTTTATCAATAGAGAAGGTACCTGACAGTGTATATAATAAATTTAAAAAATGCCAATAAAACATTTTAAAATTCCATGACAAATTATTTACTTATTCATTGAAGTATTTCTCTATTAGTTTGAGGGATTAATATTTTTGAACTGTGTTTTGATATTATATACTTGAATAAAGGACAGTCAATTGAATTTTAATTAGTGCTTACATTTTAAATTGCATTATTTTACCATGAATGTAATTTAATAGAAAATAAATACATTTTTTTTTTTCCTGAAATATATGCTAATTAATCCTTTAGTGGGCACTAAACCATTTTTAATATTTGTTTTTGCTTTCAAAGTACTTACTTTTATCTACTTTCATATGACAAACCCTTATAATTAATTATGCCACTTAAAGGGCGGTAAAATTTCCATGTTATTAAAAAACAACTATTGCTAATAAAATTTTCCTCGGTATGAAGCACCCTGTGAAATTTTCCTCGGCATGAAGGCAACCCTGTATGCCCATATTCGACGGACCCATCTGGCAACCCTGTATCTTTTGACAAAAACGTCAGATCGCTTAATGACATACCGCGTTGGAAGCGTCAGTCCAAGCAGATTTTTACCATGGAACAGTACACGCCACGCGAGCGCTCCCAAATTGTTGAAATTTACATTCAACAAAAGAAATCAATTATGAAAACTCAACGTGCGTATAAAAAATTAAATAGTATGAAAAGTGCGCCTTCTAAGAACACCATTAAACGTTTGTACGAAAAGTTTTCGACTGGTGATGCTCTTTCTAATCCAAAGAGGCCAAATCAAAACCGACCAAGGCGATCGGATGAGAATATTGCTATTGTACGGGCCAGTGTTGAGACGTCGCCAAGGACATCCCAAAATCTTCGAAAATGAAGATGATCAAGCTGTTACTGTCAATGAGAAGCGTTATCGCGATATGATAACCACTTTTGTGACGCCAATTATTCGTCGAAAGCGTATGAGGCAGTTCTGGTTTCAACAAGACGGCGTTCCAACCCACACAGCTCGCACCACAATCGATTTTTTGAAGAAATTGTTTCCTCGTCGTTTGATGTCGAAAAATGGCGATTTTTCACCCGATTTAACGCCGCCTGACTTCTTCTGGTGGGGATATTTAAAATCAAAGGTTTATATTAATAAGCCAAAGACCATAGAAGAGCTCAAGAATAACATCCGTGAGGAAATATCCGCTATTCCAGCCGAAATGTTAGCTAAAACTATGGAAAATGCTGCAAAATGGGCACAATACGCCATACAGGCTCAAGGCTGCCATTTGAGAGATATCATATTCAAAAAGTGATGCCAATAAATCTACTTGAACCAAATAAAATGATTATTATGGTCAATATCAAACTTGTGTTTTTCTTTGATTTAAAAAAAAAAACACATGGGTCTGTCGAATATTGGCAACCCAGTATTCAAGGGGATTTTATATGAAAGAAAATGCTTACCATCGTATGCTACAAAAAAAAAAATGCATGCAAAAATCAACGCTATTTTTGAGCGACTGTAAACTTAGACTTTGTCATACTGAAATTGAATTGAACTGCATACCCAGAAGTTTTCTAGAGATTCTTATTAAGAAGTTGAGAATGTTGATAACAATTTTTTATTAATTCATTAAATTTTTCTGTATTTTGCTCAATCTTTCAAGATATTTGTCATACAATGAACTCTATTGTTATAAAGAATTAATGAACAAAAGTTAGCATGCAACAAAAAACGGCAATAGCGAGACCTATAATGCAATACTTGGAGCTGATATCCACATTTTCTCTGAGCTAGGCGGCGATAGAATCCTTCACAAGGCAGTATATTACCTCTAAAGTAGCCATGGAATGCCGTATATCTCTTAACGAGATGGCTGAGTCATTTTACCTTAAGGTAACATGGGTTTCTGGATTCCATAGCTTCCATGAGTTCATGCAGGACCGATGAACTATTTAGACTTGCCACAAGTTGACCGATGAGTGCACATACAATGGCATAGGCATACCCTTATAGACTTGTAAGCTCCTTATTTTTGAGATTGATTGAAAGAAATCGAAATGAAAAGCGGGGTGACGAGCCTACCTGCAGAATAGACCGACAATTGTGGCCGACTTCCAATGCTAAACGCGCAAACTCACTGCCATGACCAAATACAGCACAGTCTTTGCACTCAGAGGATGACGTGCAGGCGCATGATTTCTACAGAAGGTGTCTAAGTGAGAACGAAGAAGTGACGACCTCGCAGTTTCTGTGCTATTATCCTGCTCCAACCGGACGTAGATTCACTACTTTTGGTAGACGAGTTTTTAATGAGTTGGAAGATCTCAGTGCTGTAGAAATCAGCGATCTTCTAAAATCTTTGAAAAGTTCACACTACTTTTAGGAGAGATAAAGACAAGTTCTCCATGCGGCAACACAATTGGCTATGAGTCTGAGTTCCATATTGGACAAAGGCTGCAACTTAGCCGAATCTAAAACCAAAAAAACAGGCGGTATTCTGAATGAAAATGTTGGCTTCCTCAAAGCAAAGATAATCAATATTTTGTATTGAGTTGCACGCTCTCAGCCACTGTAGCCGCTTTCTCGTATTTATGTACCGTACTCTAAGAGTCGTTGGGCGTGTCGCGCTTATTAATCCTGTTTAATGAAATTCCTAATAGTGCATGTGAATGATTAATTTCGGTCAAAAAGTGGTATCGATTGTTTGTCAATGGATTGGTACTGGCTTAACTCACTTTGTAAGAAATCTAACGAAAAAAAATAATTTTATCACTTCAATCTGAAATCAAATCAAAAAACTCAAAAGTTATAAGAACAAACATGCTTCGGAGCCACCCTGTATATGTGTATGACCGTAAACGTATAATATTAATCAAAAAATTAAATAATTCACATTTGTATTGATGCCTGTATCTTAGTTATTAAATCATGAATTAGTTATTTGTTCAATATTTGTATATAATTAGTTCTGTGGCACTGAGCAAACACGAATGCCTAGCTTTTTCAGATAATATTTTACACATTGTTTTATTTTAATGAAAATAGATTACACATTTTCGAAATAATTAAAATTTTTGCTCATATAAATCTAACTGCGAGAGTCAACTAAATTAAAATTGGTGTTTGTGTAATAAATAATTTACTTGAAAGCTGCTTGTGGCATTAAATTACTTAGTTTTTCAGCAGTTCTATAGGAAGCGGATTTCTGTAACATATTTGAGCGGCTTAAAGTCAAGTGATTCAAGAATTTTGGAGGTTGTCGTCAATTATTTTAAAAATTGCTAATAAACCAATCTAATAAGATTGAGTATAATGAGAAGTAAACTGAAAAATATTAAAAAAAAATAAATTAATTAAAAATCAAGATTGTTGAAAATTTGGGTATGGATTTCTTTTAATTTAGTTATCTTTCATTTTTTTAACATAAAAAAATGTGATTTCAAAAAAAATTCCTTAAAAAAAAATTTAAAAAATATAAAAAAATATATATAATTTTAATAATATAAAAAAAACTATATTTAAAATAAATTTATATCATATTAATAAAATTAATAAAAAAAATAAAAGTCATAAATTTTTATATTTTTTGCAGGATAAAACATATTTTTCACAAAAGTTTTTTAGAGAAAAATCTGTGTTTTCGTTGAAAATGTGTGGAAAAACATTTTTTTTTTGTAGTTTTCAATACACCGCCTTCATTTTCTCTAATTTTTTTATTAAGTTGAAATTATGTTCGATTGTTTTAAAGATTAAAAAAAACATTGTTGAGTATGAAATATACTTCAAACAAATTTGGTTTTTGAAAATTAATTACATCTTCATGATTTTTATTTATTACTTGAATAAAATGTACTTTTTAAAATAATTAAAAAAAACATTTTTATATTTTTTAGGATAAAAATATTATGCACAAAGGGTTTTTGAGACAAATTTAGTTTGTTAAAAATTGTTGAGAAAATATTTTTTTGTTTTTATTATTTTTAATACCTTACCTTTTTATTGCTTTCCAATTTTTTTTTTTAATAGCTAAAATAATATTCAGTAATCCTCGCAAGATTCATGATGAAATCAAACGCCCTTAATTTTTCGAATTACTATACATCAAATACGTAATAGTAAATTATCGCGAGCTTCTATTCTTATTTAGGGTGTACGTCTTGTTATTGTCTTACAAATGGCAGGACCTACCGCTCTATGTCGCTGCGGGTGAAAGACGTCAAGAGTAAAAGACGTGTTCTGCAAGTGCTCTGACAAAAGTGACAAGTTTGGGAAAGAGTCCCACGGTAGTGACAAAAGTGAGCAAGTGTGCTCGCAGGAGCTAAGGCAGTGACCAGAGAGTGGCTCTGACAAGAGTACCTGACCAACCAGGGGTAAATACAGCCATTTCTTATCAAACTCCAAAAGAGTGAAAAAGACAAAAAAAAAACAAAAAATTATTAAAAATAAAAAACAAAGAAGAAAAAACTGAGAAATTATGTATTAAGCAATCGCACAGTGCGGCCGATCCTCAAAAAGCTGACCAAAAGTCGAAAAAAAAAGTTTCTAGATAGAGTTATTTTGTCTTTGGGTTGGCTACAGTAATGCCTTGAGTAGTGAAAACCGTTCATAGCAACGTCCTGTACCCTAAGTATCCTCTGTATTTTCAGTCGCAACGTGGCCTTCGTTTGAGCATCGTATTACTGTCGATGAATAGTGAAAGTTGTACACATTTGAAAGATTTTGTAATGGAGTAAATTGAACAAAACCAAATGGAATCATCTTCGGAAGGTTAGTAAAATACGAGAAATCTTTAGTATATATCAATACCTCGACACAAAATTTTTAGCTGCAGCAATACGTAGATACATTTTTTGCAATTTTTTTTATAAAATTTGAATTTTCAAACTGCATAGTAATGCAACGCCGTTATATGCTGCTTTGAAACCTATTAAGGGTTACTCAAAAAAGTAATGGTTACTGAATAAAACAAGATTCAGCTGCTACCACTTGCTACCTTGCGACCCCGAAAACATATAAATTTACATGCATCTTGATTATGTTCTTGAATATACGCTATTTCACGTGAGGGGGTGGCCAATAGGGGTGGAAGGGGGTGGATTTTCAAAATTTTAAGATCAAATTCGTAATCAGCGACCCTGAAAACATAAATTAACATGCATCTTGATTATGTTCTAGAATATACGCTATTTCACGTGAGGGGGTGGCCAATAGGGGTGGAAGGCGGTGGATTTTCAAAATTTTAAGATCAAATTCGTAATCAGCGAACCCGAAAACATATAAATTAACATGCATCTTGATTATGTTCTAGAATATACGCTATTTCACGTGAGGGGGTGGCCAATAGGGGTGGAAGGGGGTGGATTTTCAAAATTTTAAGATCAAATTCGTAATCAGCGACCCCGACAACCCCCGAGTAAGAAATTTTGAATCAATTACTTAATTTTTTGAGTTTTGGCCAGCTTTTCGGGAATCGGCCGCACTGTGAATCGGTGAAAAGTGTAGTTGCTGAGAGAGAGAGAGAGAGAACAGTTGCTTAATATAAGCACATCTGCTCAGACAACTGCAAATAATTTAGCGAACGGTGCAAGGTGGATTTATTAAGGTGACAGCATTCACCCAGCTGAATTTTTCACCGTAGGTATGTATGGCTTACGTCAAAATGATATGCTTTGTTTGTATGTATTGGTATGTTTACATTCGTATGTTTACATTTGCTTGCTGATTTTGACGTGATGGTTGGACCAAATGCAACAACAAATACATGTAGGGTTTTACTTATATGTGTTTGCTGTCACCTGTAATAAATTCGCCTTGGAATGGTGCAAAGTGTTGGTGGGAGAGAGAGAATAGATAGCTACGGTGAGAGCTGAATGACATCTGACTCCCACAGATATAAGCAAACCACCCGAGAACATGCCGAATGAGTCTCCGGGCATATGCGGAGAATCGAAGGAAAAGAGCGATACGATCAATTATTTTCTGAGACGAGCGAGAATCGCTCGCTCACCTGTGAGAAAACAAATGCTCACTTCTGAGCAAGAGCGCGCTGAAAAGCACCAATGCGAGCATAAAACTCCAAACATAGAAAAAAAGCGGTACGCAACAACAGAAAGAAGAGGAATGGGAGCCGCTACGTGTGATGGGAGAAAAAATAAAAGAGCTCATTAGTATGATGGAAGTGCAGAGGCATATCAACATTCCAATGAAAGACTTGGTGAGTGCAATAGAGAGGCAGCATCAGAAAGCATTAGACATGCACATCATATCTAAGCCACACACTGTGCGCGCCAATCAAAGCACACAAACCGACAAAATGGAGAACGATCGCAAAAAGCAAGCAAAGAGAGCCAGCCCGGCTGCCAATAGCGGGCGGGATGCGCCCAATTCGCCGCAGCAAATAGCAATAGCTTAGAATCGCCGAGAAGACCAATAGAGGCCAGGCCCAAATAGCAATAACACTACTCCATACAACCAAAAGAGGTGTTTGCTGTTAAGAAACAAAGCGTGGCAGCAGTAGACATGAATGCGCCCCTAGGCGTAGAGGGCACCCAATCAAGTGAAGGCTGGCCAACAGTGGTCAAACGTAAGACCAAAACAACGCAAAAAATACCAACGAAACCTAACGCATTGGTCCTGAAGAAAGTCGGTGAAGTTGCGGAAATGCTACAAAAATTAAATCGCAACCTGAGCTCAAGGAACTGAGCCATATAGTAAAGTGCATTAAAAAGACGACGAAGGACGAATTATTATTCGAACTAAAGCGGCAAGCTGATCCATCTACTGAGAAGCTCAAGACAGCAACAGAAGGTGTCCTCGGCGAATGTGCACAGGTTCGCTCCCTAACACAAGCAATAGTCATACAAATAAAATATATTGATGAAGAAGAAGAGTGAAGAAGTGTTAGAGGGGATAAAAAATAGCCTCACTGACGGAAAAGTTGTGCTATCGGTCATTCGAGCAATGTGCACAGCACACGGTGGCACGCAGACATGCACCATCAGCCTACCATCGGCGTCCGCACAAAAACTGCTAAGCCTATCCAAAATACGTATTGGCTGGGTTTACTGCCGTATCAGAGAAAAGGCAGCTATAACAAGATGCTACAAATGCCACGATTTTGGCCATCTGACAAGGAACTGCAAGAGCGAAGTTCGGATATAGGAGGAAGCGATCTACCACAGACGCGATAGAGGCCGTAAAAGTAATTGCGGAAAAGGCAATTCGATTGTTAGGTGGCGATTGTTAGGTGGTAGTAACATTAGATATCAAAAATGCGGTCAACAGTGCCAGATGGATAGACGTACAATACGCCCTCCGCGCCATGCAAGTGCCTACCTATCTACAGCATATCATATCCAGCTATCTGTCTGATAGAGTGTTACGTTACGGCAGTGACGCCGGAATCGTTGATTACAAGGTCACAGCTGGCGGGCCACAAGGATCCGTACTAGGGCCTCTCCTGTGGAAAATTATGTATGACGGCATTTTGCGACTAAAGGTACACAAGAGAGCATCATTCGTTGGCTTCGCGGACGATATATTAATCGTTGTAACCGCGAAAACGCTCACGGAAATTGTAAATATTGCACAACAAGCTACAGGCGCGGCTCAAAGGTGGCCAGGCGCGAACGGTCTAAAGCTTGCTACGCATAAAACAGAAGCTGTACTTATCAGCAGCCGAAAGAGAATTGAAAAGGTAAAGATTAGAGTTGGGGACAGCATTATCGAGTCAAAGTCGTACGTAGAACACTTAGGCGTCTTTGTAGACCATCGAGTTAGCTTTCAAGACCATTTGGAGTACGCTAGCAACAAAGCTGCGACCGCGACAGCAGCCCTGGCAAGAATAGTGACGAACATTGGAGGACCAAAACAGCAGGCAAATCAGGTCCTGGCTGGAGTACTGAGGTCTATCCTTTTATATGGCGCGACAGTTAGGCGCGATGCATCCCAACACGCTTCATACGTACGAAGCAGTAACTCAACGTACCGCTTGTCTGCTCTTAGAGTCTGCTCTGCCTTCAGGACAGTCTTAGAAGATACGGTGCTCATCACAGCTGGTCTATGCCCACTCGACCTGATAGCGCAAAAGATGTGCGAAATGAGACTTATGAGGAACAACCAAGCCCACTGCGACCAGCTGGTAGAGAGAAAATCAATAAACCACGGCTACATGGACCAGTGGCAGACGCGATTGGACAATGCAAATAAAGGCAGGTAGATGTCTCATCCCCAATGTTGAAGCTTGGCTCCAGAGAAAGCACGGAGAAGTAGACTTCTATATCTGCCTTGGCAGATTTGTCCTTAGTGGTCATGGCTGCTTTAAAGCGTATCTTCACCGCTTTGGACACGAAGAAAGTCCATACTGCGAGCAGTGCACACCAGCAATTTCGGAGGACGCAGAGCATGTGCTTCTCACATGTCCTCGCTTCAGAAGAGTAAGGGCTAAACTTGAAGACAGCTTTGGCAGCAGCATCACGCCCGAGAACTTAGTGCCACTGATGTTGAAGAGCCAGGACAATTGGAGCAAAGCTCAGCACATGGCTGCTGAAATAATGCAGCAACTTCGACATAGCGAGCAGGCAAGGAGAATGCGCGAACGCCAAATAAGAACGTGAAGCAGCACACCTACCCAGAGATGGAAACGCAGGTAAACTGATGAAACCACTATTAGAAAATAGCTTTTCTGTGGTAACGAACAGGGACATTGGAGGAGGGGGCATATAGATCCGACAGGGGAGGTTCTCTTCAGATATGACTTTACAGTGGTGGTAGTAGGCAGATGCAGCTTGTGCCATTTTGTATCAGAGCAGTAACTGACGTTGAGCGCAACGCTCAAACCGCCTCCCGACGAAATAATTGACGGTAGTACCAGGGGGATCGGTACTTTGACGGTAGGAGGTTTAGTGCGGGTTAAAGTCCCACACTGACGGGGTAATGCTTTCGATGCTTCCTGCTCATAAAAAACCGCTCTATGTCTCCTCCGAATGGCAGATATTTTTACGAGGAGCGTTTTCATGGCAGAAATACACCATTGCCCGCCGAGGAACGACCGCTATTAGAAAAAACTTTTTCTTCATTTTAGTGTTTCACCGCCTACATTCTCTCTGAATTCCGAATGGTAGTCACGCAACAACCCATTCGGCTACAGTGGCCGCGACGGTCAAAACTATTACTTATTAAAGTTTTTTTCTTGCTACCACTTTTCCATAAATTCTGATGAGTCCTTTGAATCCCAATTTACTCTTATTCGAAAACTGCATTATTTCTATTGAAAAATATTACAGAACAGCTTCAACTCACAAACCGCTACGAACTCCATGAGAAGGGAAGGAAAGTGGATGGAATGAAAGTGGAACTGGAAGCTGCATAAATGAATAAAAACATAATTCTGCAAAAACAACACAGTTCAAAAGCATTTCTGAAATATTGCTGAGTCTATTTCTCACCTTGCTTTCATGCCTTCTTCCTCTCTCGCCGCACGATTCATTGACGTACACAGTCCAAGACGACGTGAAAAGGGATGCTATTGAAAATTGCGTTGTAATTGCGAAACTGCCGCAAAAGAATACAAACGACCAGGAAAATTATACTTACATGCAATGAATTGCAAAGAGTGAGGGGTAAAAAAACTACGATACAATATTTTACAAGGAAGTGATCCCAACGCCTGAAATGCCTTTACAGCTGACCACCACCCACTACCGTTACACATATATGCATATACTTTCAACTTACTTATGTTGCAAGAAGAGCAAAAAATTCGACTCGGCACGAAACGTGGGAATTTCATTATTTTCGCAATATAACTCTTTGTAAAAACTATTCAGTTTACGCAACGAAAATTTAAAGTATATAAAAAACGCAGATGCTCGTATTTGGCGCTACGTGCATTCATTCGATGAATGTTTATGTAGATGTGTGTGCATGTGTATATTTATGTGTGTATGTATGCACATATAGTTCATTGAGCATCGACGAAAAGCGAATTTCAGCAACATTCTCGCGTTGTATTCCTTGCACATCTTTCATTTTCAATATGAAAGCAATGGAGCGCTCTTGACAATCGACTCCGTCATGTACTCATTCGCTCATTTTCAATTTTACGCATTTTTTCCCTCCTTTTCGCTTTCGGTCATTTTCCGCTGTTTTGATTACGACACAAGCGTCCAATGTGAAAGAATCGCCTGCGTTTAGTGATATAGCCATTTCCCAGCAAGCATTTTGAGAGTGAAAACAGAATTATGATGGTCAGGAGTGATTTTTATTTTAAAGTAAAAGCTTTGGGAAACTAGAAAAAATAGAATTCAGAAGTGATTTTTTATTGTAAAGTAAAAGGTTAAGGAAATCAAATTCGAGGCAGCCGAAAAATTTCCAGAAAATAATGCTAAAATGAACTTATTTTTTTATTTCTTGCTCGAATTGTCGCTTTATGAGAGAAGTTCAAGAAGTTTCTTTTACGGAAAGGTTGTATAGATGAAAGAAGTTTTTTCTACTTAACGGTATTTGCCGACTCAAAACCAATACACATATTAAATCTGAGTAAAATCTGTTTTTAACATTTAAGGTAGGTAATGCCAGATAAATAAGTCTATCGGCAGGAAAGCAACACTGTAAAGCAAATAAAGTTTCGCGGCATGGCTCAGTTCTTCACTAATGGAGGGACCTACAGTTTCAAGCCGACTCCGAACGTCAGATATTTTTATGAGGAGCTTTTTCATGGCAGAAATACACTCGGAGGTGTGCTATTGCCTGCCGAGGGGCGACCGCTATTAAAAAAATGGCTTTCTTAATTTTGGTGTTTCACCGAGATTCGAACCTACGTTATCTCTGTGGATTCCGAATGGTAGTCACGCACCAACCCATTCGTCTACGGCGGCCACCAATATGGGACTGATATGTAAAGGTATTTTTATTCACTTTTCATCAGTAATTTTACGTTTTCTCGTTTTCATTCTTAAATATTTTTCTGAGATTTAGAATAAAATATTGCGAGATTATTATTAAAGGAGGTTAATTTTTTGGATTTTCCCGAAATATAAAATATCGTCAATTTACAGAGTTATTGGTAGTCCTCTCGTAAAATTGATGAATGCGCAGTCTGTATGCAGCCTGAATTATGGGAAAAGGTCTTAGGTAACGATGGGCAATACTTTGAAAAAAAACCTTAAATACTTTTAAGCTGTTTTTGGAAAATTTGAGATATTTTCTAAAAATATAATTTAAACCAAAGCCGAAGGCCCTGGTGGCAAGTGCTTTGGTAAACGGACTAACAGTTCGTAATAAAAAAATGGATTTAAAAAAAGGAAAAGATGTATAATAAATTTTTTTTGGCGATCTCGATAGTCTAGCGTTAGTGCACTAACTTGCCATCCCAGAAGTTGTGGGTTCGAAACCCACGTAAAACACAACAAGGTCCTCGCATTTTTCCACATTTACCAACTTACCCTGTTTCTAAAAAAAAACTCATTCAAACCCAAAAACTTATCCTTTCCATCCTTACTTCAGCACAATAGTCTGTGCATTATGTGCATTGTTGCTGCTAAAACAAGAAAAAACAAAGAAAAACACACAGTTACACACTGCAACAGTGGCGCCAGCGAGAGGAAGCGCGCAACCGCTGTAATAGCGCAGATACAACAAATTTAGCGAAGTCCTCAACCATCTTTCCGATGCTTCTGGCAGAAAAATGTGAAACACAGATGGCGTTCCAAGCAGTAAAAAGGTGTTGTTTCTAAGCAACGACCTGTGGGCATTCCCACTACTTAGGACTGGTAGCGGCAGACTAATCACCTACCCTGTCCGAAATCAAATAGATTAACGAAACCAACGCAAGACAAGAGCTTCGTCGAGGCTCTATGCTCCCGAGAGGAGTGAATAAGGAAAACAATTTTTTTTTTTTGTAAATTAAATGTAAATAAATTTCAAAATTATTTTTCATTAGGTAAATTGGCTGCTAAGGCCTTCGTTGTGAAAAAAAATTAATATTTTCTCTGAACAAGGCTTCATAATTCCAGAAAATACTTAGAACTAATTTTTTATGTAATATTTATGGTTTACTTATTTCTAAATCCTGGAGATCTGTCTGGATTTGCAGCTCGTCTGTTAACTGACTAGTTTACCCCAACTTCTTTAATCCCTATCACGCGAGATTTTATGCAAACGCCTCCAGTCAAATAAAATCAAAATGTTGATCTTCCATTTAAATATGCCTTCAAAATAATCTAAGAGTTAACTAAAAGGCACGTCGGGTATATCTAAGTACATACGAATTTATGCAAGTGCTTTTCTTTGAATCACTCAAAAGTGCTAAAGTGCAACTGGGGTATGGCGAGAAAATTGAAATTAGATTTTGTGTTGTTATAATACTTATGTTGTAGTTGTAAAGCAAAGGAGTAAAATACAGCCAACTTTCACTGTACTTATACATACATAAATTTCAGTTCATGCCGCAGCATGAAAAGTTGTTTTGATCGAAGAAAAATATTTATACAGTTGCCGGGTGAATGTAAGGCAAGTTTCAATGAATTATTGAGCAACTGAAAACTTCATTCAAAGTCGACATTCAGGCGATTTTACATTGACCCATATTCGCAGCAGCCACTGCTGATATTGCAATTACTTTTCCGAAGCCGGCACATATTCTGCTGCCAGCAAAATTCCATTGAATATTGCAGATCGAACTAGCTTTGAGGCAAACTATAGCGATGAAATTCGAGTAAGAGTTCAGCTGCAGTTGTTTTTGCCAATTTACCTCTCCATAATCTGGCGCTACAAAATGCGTTCTTGGCAACGATATTGAGATGGAAATTGCGAAAAAGATTAGAGCGAATGGCTTTAAGTCCATAATTTGCCCGGAAGTATGCGCACATATACCTAAATCCAGCAACAAAATCCTCTTATTCAGCTGTCCACGGCGCGCACGAGTATGTGGAACGTAAGCAACTACACATGAGAAAATATTTGTTAGGAAATATGGAAAAGTGAGTATTATTTTCAAAGAATGTACATATACCCTTCTAAGAACTTTCTATGTATGAATGGATACGAATGCGAGTGTGCAGCAGCTGCACTTATTGGAAAAGCAAAAACAAACAACTAAAAAAATACTTACTTACGCATTCGGTCAGTCATTAAGTCGCAAGGAAAAAATCTCTGCACGTAATCCAAGTATCGAGAAATTGCAACAAGAAAAACAAAAACAAAAACAAAAACATAGAGCAAATCGCAAGAAGGCATAGCCGGGTAAAAGAGAAAGCAGCAGCCGCAGTGTCTCACTGTAGTAATGAGAAATTTTGTTCGCAAGTATTAATAACTTGGTTGAGGAAAACTTGATTGCTGCCACAGATGCAACAACAACGATAGCAATAAAAGTAACAGTCACCAAACAACAACCTATTGCAATGCTGCGCTTTATAGCGTAGAAAAAAAAATCAATCTTTCTTGAACGAATTGCTTTGCACTTACACTCCTTTCAAACTTGCTACGTTTCCACTTTAATTGCGGAGTGGTGGTGTGTTATTTCTTTTTGCGTTAAGTTTTTCATTACGCTTTCAAATATATAGAGGTTGCTTTGTTTGTATAAAAGTGTGTATATATGAAGCACTGGTAAAAATAATAGTAACGAAAGGTTTTAACGTAATTTTTATAGTTCAACCAGCTGGTAAGTAAAATCACTTCAACCACAATAAAAAAAACAAAAGTTGAAAAAATATAAAAATAAATAAAAATTTTTTGAAAAAATCATTAAAAAATTATAAAAACAAATTCTGACAATGCTCTATGGTAAGTAAAGCCAAAATATGATATCTTTTTTTATGAATTTTTTTATTAAATTTTTTAATTAAATTCACAAATAAATGCATTTATCCAGATTTCGATGGTTTATATCCAAGCTTATAAACTTAACGCAGATATTCTGAGATCTTTTACTCTGCATGCTCAGAAATTTTTGTGCGATGACACTCTTTATATAATCATACCCCCTTAAAATAGTATTTCAACCTTTTATCAGACCAAACTGCCTACATAAGCTCGTTAACTTAGTTCGGTTCTGTTAGCTATTAAGCTCTGTTTGTCGAAGTCAAAAGACACGTTGTTTAACGTTAGGCGGTTCACGATTTATTAAATGTAATAACAAAAGTAGCATAAGGTTACAGTATAATATAGGAAAGTGATAACGGATAAACATAGTGGAGAATTAGGGTTGTACTTAATATAGTATATAATCTTACATATACAGGGTTGGCCATATTAAACTGACCCATGTGATTATTAAAAAAATATGGAAAAAGAAACATTTTTTTGTGTTTCATTGTGAAAAACATTTAATTTAGTTCAAGGAGATTCATTTACATCACTTTTTGAATATGATATCGCGCAAGTGGTCGCCCTTAGCACGTATTTGGATATGCACAGGGTTGGCCATCTTAAACTGACCCATGTGATTATTAAAAAAATATGGAAAAAGAAACATTTTTTTGTGTTTCATTGTGAAAAACATTTAATTTAGTTCAAGGAGATTCGTTTACATCACTTTTTGAATATGATATCGCCCTTAGCTCGTATAGCGTAATGTGCCCGTTTTTCGGCGTTTTCCATAGTTTTGGCCAGCGTCTCGGCCGATATGGCGGCTATTTCCCGTCGGATATTGGCCTTAAGTGCGCCTAGTGTCTTTGGCTTGTTGACGTAAACCTTAGATTTCAAATTACAGTAAAAAGTTATAGGGTTACTCAATGGGTCAGTTTAATGTGGCCAACCCTGTACATTAGGGTCGCTCTTAACATATTATAGTATATGATCTTACAGGTTCAAGTACATCTAAGGGTATACACATTTTTTCCTATAATCGTAAAGCTCAGTCTCTAAATAAAAATCGCGCCTTCACTGCTATGTAAATAATAACACGTCAATTCGTTTTATTTTAATCGTTAGTTGAATTTCAGATTGTGGATGTTACGATTAAATCAATTATTTCCCGCTATTTAGTAAATTCGCTATTAACCTTCCTATACCCGCGTTAATTTTTGTAGCACATATACCCGCGCACAGACTGAAAGTTCAAACTACATAAAATATTAGTTTTTTCAAACAAAACTAAAAACAAATTATTATTTTTCAATCCCGTAGATGTAATAAAAAAATAAAACTACGCATTAAATTTGTATTCACTTATTTTATTGATTTTAAGTGATTAACAAAAATGCCATCAAAATCGATAATTTTTTCTTAAGTACTACAAAAACAAAACAATAACATATTTTTTTATTCACATAAATAAAAATAAGTTATAATAACTTTAAAACACTTCTTGGACAATACATAAATTATAAATTATATCAGTTTTTAGTCTTGAAATAAAAAATCATGGCATATAGCAGTTCATGTAAAAATCTGGCTTAAAAAGAAAAAAACACAAAAAATGCCTTTCCTAGCTTAAAAAATATTTATTTGCAATAAAAACGTCAAACTATCTTATTCATTATCCTTACGGAAACACTCAGGACACACCATAATAGCATGTTCCAAACAAAAATACTGTCGGCATGTAGCACAGTTGTAACGCGTTTTTCGGTTTTGGTTTTCTTTGAGGAACAGTATTCACAGCGACCACTTTTATTAAACGATGTTCCAGAAGTCTCGAGACCACCTATTTTACATAATTCAGAGAGCCAAAGTTTGATGGTTTTAGGCAAGGAACTGTTTAGAGCTCGACGTCGAAGTTGCGAGTTAATAAGATCGTACGACAAAGATTCAAGAAAGGCTCTGCGGTTAATTTTATTACTAGGATTATTTTGTACATGTATTATGTATGAATTTATACCCGCAGCATTCATAAGGCTATAGAAAATAACCATGGGCCATCTATTCCTACCTCGAGCAACATTATACGTTTCACACATTTTATTTACGGTGTCAACCCCGCCTTTCGTCATATTATAGTCCATTATCATTTCTGGTTTATTAGTAATCTGATTGATTTCAACACCAGCATGCATGCTCGATACAAGAAGCACATTTTCCCCTTTTTGGGAACATGAAACAAGACTGCAGTTGCCACGGTGTCCGAACAAGCTGGATTTTTCCCGCTCGTCCTCTTATCTCGGTGAATTGTTTGGGTAATTCTTTCTTATTTTTCCTTATTGTCCCAATAATGGTCAGTTTGTGCTTAGATTCAAGTTTATCCAGCAATGGGATACTAGTGAAAAAGTTTTCACATGTGATATTCCGGCCAGAATTGTGAATACTTTCGCTTAGTCGTACAACTAATTCCATGGACGAGTTATCAACTTCATATGGGCCACTAGGTTGCTTTCCTACGTAAACTTCCATTTTCGAGGTATAAAACATTTTGGCATCTGTTAAGGCGTAAATTTTTATGCCATATTTATTTGGTTTTGAGGGGATGTACTGCCTGAAGCCACAACGACCTCTAAAAGCCTCCAATTTTTCATCTATTGTAACAAACTGGGACACACTGTAGTATTTTTGAAACGCGGCTACAACTTCTTCAAATAATTCCCTTATTGGAGCTAGTTTATCTACGGCAGTCCTTTCAGCTCGCGTGGCTTTATTGTCAAATCTTAGAGCACGCATTAATAAATAAAATCGATTCCAGCTCATAGTTAATCGAAATATCTCCGGAGAGGAACCATCTGTTTTGAATAAATCTTTAGCATTCAAGCGACTATTTCTCCTAACTCCAGCAAAGATTAAAAGGCCTAAAAGGGCTTCGATTTCTATGTTGTCTGTAAAGGTACAGTTGCTTTCTCTTGAAAAATTAGGTTTTATGAGATCAATATGTTCATTAGTATACTTTACAATACGATTTACAACAACTTCAGTAAAAAATAATCTCCAAACCTCGCCTATTTTCTTCAAGTTTTTTGCTTCTTTTCTAGGCCCTGGCAGTTGAGTGACTATATTCCTAGCGAGACGTCTTACACGATTTGACGGAGCATCATTATTCCACCTAGTGTGTCCATCTTTACCAAGATAAAATTCTCTATCATCTATCTCATTCAACTCCTCGTCGTATTCTTCATCATCTTCTTGCTCGGTAGCATAACTTTCTACATCTCCTGCAACAAAGTTTTCAACGTCGGTGTCATTTTCATCCTCATAATCAGAAGTCGAATTTTCTTCCTCCAAAAGTAGTCTGATTTGCTCGGCATTCATTATAATATTAAAAAGTACCTGCAAAATAGTAAAACGTAAAAAAATAAGAAAGAAACAAAAAACAAAATAACTGCTTTAACTTCACCAAAAAATTACACATATACCCGCGTCGGTCTCACAGACCAATTTTTATAAAATTCACCAACACGCCTGATATATTGCAAACGCCAAATCAACACTAATATAGAGCTTGCAAGAAAAGCGGAAGCTAGCAGTAAATTCAACTTTGAAGAGTTTCTGGAAAAACAAAAATTTACGTAAAATCATTTTATCGGTCTCACAGACCAACGCGCGGGTATAGGAAGGTTAAAGAAATAGTTTATTTTAACTATTTTGCTAGTTTTATATTTAATTATGTGGCTGTTGAGTGTTGATGTTGATGTAGAAAAATTGCTTTTGAATGCAGGTCGTCCACAGACTGACTCGCCGATATTTAAAAGACGTTTGCATTTTTGACACCGCCTTAAAATTCTAATACTAATTTCTATTTTTTTCTACTTAATTTGGCTACACGAAATATTAAGCAAGAATATACCGTCTAACAAGCAAAACAAAGAAAAACACAAATTAACACATTGCATCAGTGGCGGCAGCAAGAGGAAGCGGGCAACCTCGGTAATAGCGCTGACACACCAAATTTAGCGAAGTCCTCAACCATCTATGTAATCCTTCTGTCAGAAAAATGTGAAACACAGATGGCACTCAAAGCAGTAAGATGGTGTTATTTCTAAGCAACGACAGGTGGCTATTCCGACCTACCCAGTCAGAAATCAAATAGATTGCGAAACCAACGCAAGACTGCGTCTTGTCGAGGCCCTATGCTTCCGAGAGGAGTAAACAAGAAAGAAAAGTTACCGTTTTTGTATGGAGACATATTGTGCTTGTCATGTTAGTAGGCTTGAGCGTGTCCAGTAAGTCTTTGTCCGTTATGCTTTGGGTTCTTTACATCTCACAGATCCAACTCTATCCAATAAAAGTCAGCGGTTGCTAATTGATCTAAGAAGAGCTATTTTCTCCCTCACTTTCGTTTTCCATTTGATAAGTGGGGTGATTGACTCCACATTGCTACTCGAGAAAACTGATTTCAATACTCATACCCCTCAGCAAAGCCAATTTCTGGAACTTTGCGAGAATTTAATTCGGTTTCAAATCATATTGGTCTGGATTTTTCTTATACAAAGGATTATTTTAAAATGTTACCAAGTGAATTGGTTAACTAGAGTTTAAATAGTCCCTAATATTTAGTTTTTCTAAGAAAGGTTACATTTCCTTCGTTAAAATAAAATAAGTAAATTATAAACTAAATTTATTAATATTTGAAATATATTTGTTTGCTTCTATGTCCACTTTTTTTTTTTAATATTGATTCAATGGTCCGTTTATTCAACTAATAAAATATATGATATCAACATCACATGAATTACATGAACTTAAGTGGAAATGGGTAGGCCATAAAATCGTTAAACCTGCGACTGAAATCAGCAGAATGTCCCTAGGCTGCAATCCGCAAGGCTCTTGCCGAAGGGAACGGCCGAAAGGAACATGGAGACGAAGTCTGTATGATATATTCACGACATCTGAAAACTCGCTCACTTGACGGCAGATAAAGTCAAAAGCTGCAACCCACCCCAATAGAATTTATTACAATTTTTAGCAAACAATAAGAAGAATATAATCATAAAAAATATCAATAAAATTTAAATCAAGCTCTTATATTTAGTAACAAATGGCTCCTTGATAAAGTTTTTAAAATGAGTGAAACTTTCAAGGCAGACAAAGAAACGGGGAGAGACCGGAGAGAGAATGAGAAAGAGAGAGAGAGAAAGAATATATATTATATTTAAATAAATTCATAACATTTGCAGAGAATACAAATAGACAAAATTTACAAACAACGGAGAAGGATAGAGCGGTGTAGGTAAACGCCTGACACAAACCGTGGCAACAACGCGCACTACTTGGAGCGTTTATCGCCCGCACAAACGCAGCGATTCCAGGATTCCAGGACCGCAGCAACGCACAAATTACCGCAAGGCAATACCAATAAATCCGACGTTGGAATGGATAGCACTTTATAGTACGCACAAACACTAGCCAGGAAATAGAAATAAGCGTCAAAAAGTAAGCATAAAAAAAAACGCCAAAAAAAATTGGGACTAAAAAACACCCCAAACAGTAGGCATCAAGGAAATATAACGCCAAAAAGTAGGCACCAAAAATATATTTTCAACAGGTTTGCACCAACAAACAAGCGCCAAAAAGTAGGTAGTTTTATTTTTCACTAGAAATTAGCACCCACAAGGAAAAACTCAGTAAAAATAACATAAAGTGTATCTGAGATATATATGAAGCATAGTTCTCTTTCTCCGTTATATCTTCTTTCCATCTCGCGGAACGAAAATGCCCAAAACGTTGCATGGCCTTGAAATTTTACTCTCCATTCGACGCCTAAGAAGTTTCACTTCAAAAAAGGGTTTGTATGGAAGCCATTCTGCAAATTATTTTAGAAATTGGTACGCCTTCATAGATTTCCAGAAAAGTATAATCGTCTAAGACTAATTGAATAGAATAAACTCAGCTACTCCTACATTACAAAACATTGATTCCAAACCCTACATTGATTCTACCCTACAATCTAGAAAGGGTCGGCTGAGCCATCGGAGTATCCGACTGAGTGAAATTGATTATGTTAAGAGACGGTCCCAACAACATTTATGAATTTTGTTGCTAAACAGTTGTGGTAGTGAAAGGTGTGGTTTGTATTTTATACTATTGGGACAGCCCCAGATCACTATACGCCTATGCAAGTGATAGAAGAAGGAGATTTCACGGCCGTTGTCGAGAATATGTCAGTCTTCAAAAAATCTTGTGGACAGATGAGTCTAAGTTTAACAAATATGATATTACCAACAATCATAGTGTTCACTATTGGGCTCCGAAAGCCGAACTTAAACAAACGAATGGAAACGATTACAAAAGGGTCACCGTGGAAACTTAATATCGATGCCATAAAATAAACGATATTTGACCCGGCTAAGGTAATGGGACAGCAAGAGAACAAGTGTAGTAAAAAAGTTTAAATTGATAAGGTTTTTTATTCTTTTATTTAGTCACTCATTTGTACAATTTTTAGTTTTTAATAAAACTTTAGGATCCCCTAGTTGAGAAGGCAATACGACTACGGGTTACTTCTTTAATTTAAGTTGTATACACTTTTTGGATAAATAAAAGGCATTTGAGTTTTTAAGATAATTTATGGACAAGTTTCCACATCAAAAAAAATTAATCCTGTGGAAAATTTTTAGTGAATGGAGGAAACACTTAGTGCGACATCCTAAATTGAAAATTTTGTCGAGCAGCATTTTTAAACTATCAGCGCCTTGTTCAAAATGTATTGGTGGTTTTTATTGATTGATATACACATATACATATATATATATATACATATAATTGGCGCGTGTTTTGGGTGTTTGGCCGGGCTCCTCCTCCTATTTGTGGCGTGCGTTTTGATGTTGTTCCACAAATGGAGGGACTTACAGTTTTAAGCCGACTCCGAAAGGACGCCGCAGCCGAATGGGTTGGTGCGTGACTACCATTCGGAATTCACGGAAAGAACGTAGCTTCAAATCTCGGCGAAACACCAAAATTAAGAAAAACATTTTTCTAATAGCGGTCGCCCTTCGGCAGGCAATGGCAAACCTCCGAGTGTATTTATGCCATGAAAAAGGTCCTCATAAAAAAATATCCGCCGTTCGGAATCGGCTTGGTCCCTCCATTTGTGAAAGACACACGCCGCAAATAGGAAAAGGAGCTCGACCAAACTCTCAAAAAAATGGGTGTACTCACCAATAATATATATTGTATATAAATAAAAATAAATAATTGGCGCGTACACTTCTGTTAGGTGTTTGGCCGAGCTCCTCCTCCTATTTGTGGTGTGCGTCTTGATGTTGTTCCACAAATGGAGGGACCTACAGTTTCAAGCCGACTCCGAAAGGCAGATATTTTTATGAGGAGCTTTTTCATGGCAGAAATACACTCGGAGGTTTGCCATTGCCTGCCGAGGAGCGACCGCTATTAGAAAAATGTTTTTATTAATTTTTGCTTTCACCGAGTTTCGAACCAACTCTCTGTGAATTCCGAATGGTAGTCACGCACCAACCCATTCGGCTACGGTGGCCGCCATATATTGTATATATATAGCATATAAAACGATCAATTTTATGCCACAGAGATATGCTATTATTTTACAAAAATACTAGCCAATTGTGCACTTTTTGAAAACAACTGTGGTTTGTATGTCATCTATTGCTTTTCACGTAGGACTAACCAAGGAATATTTTTTTATGAATTTATATAATCTTCATGTTCAAAATATTAAAGCTTTCGACCCTTACATTCTGATATGATTCGGGTTGGAAAATAGTGGCAATGCTTTGACTTAATATTTAACTCTGACTTAATACTTATATTTAGGTAAGTGGTTTCTAGTATTTTTTCCGACAGTGTATTATTTTCACCCACTTGCCTTTAAACTTGCCGCTAGTTTAAATAATCAACTTTTAATTGAACTTGCGGCTAAGTGTTGACGACTGCTACTGCAATTGTGGCTACAACATTACTTATCCAAGGCGCGCGCAAAAGCAATAACTGATATTGATATATTGAGTGGGTACTTGTAAGTCGAGGCGTGAACACTTTGTTAACACTTTTGAATAATGATAGTTTTAAATCTTTTACGAAAACTTTGAACTCAGCAAATGGAATTTACGCTATTGAACATTTTTAATTCAGATGAAAGCTGAAGCAAAAAGGAATGATGAGGGAAAATGAGGCGAAAAAGGTTTTGAAATATTTAATTGTTTTTACGGAAATGGGTAATATTTAATATCACTGAGCTCAGGATTTCTTTGTTTTCTTTTTCGTAGTGAAGGTTTTGTTGATTGGTCTGACCTAATTGGGGCCTTTTAAATTCAGTGGTGTAACCCGTTGTGTTAGATTGGTAACAGTTTTAAGGTTATCGGTATCGGATAATTTTTAAACAAACTTATCTTGAAATAAGACAACCGTTTAAGTCTTAATATGTGCATACATACTATGTGGAAATAAAATGAATTTTCCACACATTTTAATATTTGTAATTTCTATGCTTAATATTTTGTTTAACAAATTTGCTTGAATTTTAACTTTTTTGTCAGTTTAAAAGCTAGTCTGCTCAAAAAATTTTGTCAGTTATTCTTGAAAATTATTAAAATCGTATCACTAAATCACAAAACTATTACCAGCCAACAGTCACTGAATTCAAAAACAACTACAGGGAATGCGCTTTAACGACCAAAATCAAGTGATGAAAAAATCGAGTAGGGCTCTAATGGCAATACCGAAAATTGCATTGCAGAAATGCTTCGAGAACTGGATCAAACGCCGACATAAATGCGTTGCAGTTGATGGGGAGCACTTTGAAGGCAATAATATCCCTTTTGAAGAATAAATTTATACTTTAAAATTTCTGAATATATTCCAGGAACTTTTTCATCAAGGTAGTAATTCGAAGATCGATGGCGATGCGACCATTAAACTTGCAGGGATTACTGAGCAGGCTATTCATCATCATATAAGAAACAAGTCTCAGGGTTTGTTTTACAAATTACAAAACAAAAAAACAAAAGTTACAAAAAAATGTATGCGCCAAATAGAAAGCACATTTTATGCTCAAAACTAAAAAAAATATGAAAATGTGATATTAAAAAACAAAAAATTTGAAATATATGTTATACGAGAAAACTAAAGAAGAAACATAAATATGTAATTTTTGTTTTTTCTAAAATATTAAAAAAATGCATAAAAGTTTTAATTTTTCCCAAAATAAAATATTAAAAAAAAATTGTATAAGTAAATATGTAATATTGTCTATACTAAACATAAAATAAATTTATAAAAATATTAATTTTTTTCCAAACAAACTTTTTTAAAGAACATTTTATCATAAAAAGAAATTAATAAATATGTAATTTTTTTCCAAAAAAAAAAATTGAAGAGTACATTTTACCTTCAAAATTAAGAAGAAAAAATAATTAGAAAATGCATTTCATTCTAAAGGTTAAAAACAAAATTTATAAATATATGAATTATTTTCCGAAATAATAGGTTGTCTGTAAAGTCGGTTTACTGAAGATAGTTGAACGTGAGAACGTCATAAGAAAATACTGATGAAATGGTGGCATTTTTTAAAAGAAAATTTTATTTTTATTTGTTTGATAGATATTTGGTATGGATATAGAGAAGGAGGTAAATGGAATCACAATGGAATTGATCAAGTTACATTTATTTGTACGCATAAATGCAATTATGTCATTTTTTTATTTTCAATGTACATAGCGGTTCTGCAAAATGAATCGTCGTTCGAAACAGTTTTCCATAAAATTCTTCGTCCAGAATCATTAAAAATTTATTGTTTCAATTTCTACTCGACTGTGTATTTTATTATTTTATATTAATACATTTTGTATTGACATTATTTCTTTCAGCAAATGAACTGAACAAAAGTTGTTCTTCAATTAGTTACTTAATTATACAAATTTCATTATAATTGGTTGTAAAAAGAGTTGTGTACATCAAATTTCGTTTCGTTTAATAAAACTTTGCTCACTTCCTAACCTGTTGCCGATTCGCGTTCAACTACTGAATAGAGAAAAATTTGAAATGTGCCAGTTAATGAATGGAATGATGCATTGTTGCTCTCTTAATCTCTTTACTACTCATTTATTGCATATAAAAGCGATAGTTCGCATGTTTGTTGTTAATTTATTTACACATTTTTAAGTGAGTAAAAGCGACACTCATTTAGCTCTTGGAACAAAGTTCGTTATACACATACGTACATATGTGCATACAGGCATGTGTATGTGTGTATGTATGTAGTTTCCCATAGGCTCTGAATTAGTCTTGTATGATATTATTGTACAGCAGCTGTTCGGACGCATCGCTTACTCAAGGAGGAGAGAGCCAGATGTCGAACGTTGCCGAACGTGGAGGCTGATTGTGCCTCGCTTGCAGTTCAAGCCTCCGAGCAAGGTAACGCCGTATTTTTTGGTGCGTGCAGCCGGCTCCATCGAACTATAAAACGTTATCACGTCAAAAAATGTATTAAGTACATTTTATCTTAAAATTGTTATGTTAAGTATTCTGCATTAAATTTAAAGAAAAATTGAAATTGAATGTTGAAATAATTTTTTAGTTAGATTTCATCGTAAATATTAAAAAAGAATCTAATATTTTTTCCCAAAAAAAAAAAATTGTATAAAGTAAGAAAGAAAAAATTTAAATTTAAAAGAAAATTATAAATATTAAGTATATTCTATACTAAAAAGTTAAAAAACAAAAAAAAAATGTTTTAGGCACATTTTATAAAAGAAATTAAAATAGAATTTATACTAATTTTTTTTTCCAAATATTATGAAATGTACATTTTATCATAAAAATTAAAAAAAAAAATATAAAACGTACATTTTGCCCTTAAAGTTAGAAACTAAATTAAAATGTTTGTAAAAAAAGATTTTTTAAGTAGGTACTTTTCATACTAATAAATAAAAAAAAGAAAATACAAAAATGTTATGTTTTTCCAAAAAATAAATATTAAAACGTACATTTTATCCTAAAAATTAAAAAAATATGTATATAAAACGTAAGTTTTATTCCAACCAGTTAAAAACAGAAAAATTACAAAAACATTTTTTTTTCTTAAGAAAATTGATATATATATTTTATACTAAAAATGGAAAACAAAAATAAAAATTTAATTTTAAAAAGAATCGAAGATAACTCCATGCACCCGAAAGCTTTAAAATCTTAAACAGGGAAAATATTGTACATTTTATAATGAATAGAATCTGCGCGCATGTAAAACATCTTTCAGGCCCGAAGCTTCGTAGACATCCACAATAACTATGATAGTAGCCTATGAGCTAACGAGCCCTGTAAGGTAATACTTTTGGCAGCTCCTCGTGAAGAGGAGTAGATAGTGGGAAGGTGTTTGTGCGTACGTGTAGCTGTGAGACTACAGCTCATGTCTATTGCCAAGCCGGTATAGCAGTACTCATTTTCTCTTCTTTGGCATCATCCTGAAGTAGACGGGCATGACTGCATCCATTCGTTTCGTTCTACTGAGCAAGCATAAATCTGTAGATGACTCGTATTTTGATTTCAGTAGGCTATTACAACAATCGGTATATGGAAGTAGGTGTAACACCCAACAAAATCTAGTTCTTTTGCACTTATTTTCAGCAAACTACGGCCAAAATGCAATAAAAAAACAAGTTTTAAAATAAAAGATACAATAAAAAGAAGCTAATAAAAAGTCTATAAATTTAACTTTTTTTGACCCAATTTCTTAAGCACACGTACACATTCTATGTATGTGTTTGATCTAACAATGTCTGACACATATGTGACCTTCAAGCAGAGCACACTCACCTACAAACGCGCACACTCAAGCTGAAGCATGGACGCACATTAATGTGAACACGTCTATGTGCTCATCAAAAACACCCAGCTGGAAATTGTACTCTTTAGTCACTGGTGAATCAAAAATATTGAATGTGAATTTGTGGTAAACGGTGGTAATGACCAGAGAGCAACTCCGTGGACTAAATATTAGACCTTATGAGAATGATGATGCGTAGTTTAGGGCATTTGCGGCGATCACATTTTTTCGTAATCCGATTGGTTTTGTGAACAATTTTTTTTTTTTATTTAAGTTTGTCTTTGAAGCTATTTAAAAGTCAAGCGTTGTTGGTTGTAATGCACGAGATAACACGTACGGTGGTCGTTCCGCAATATGAATGCAACTTCATACAAACATCCAATAATATGAAAGCTTGTTCATACGAATTCCCAAAAATATGAAGATACAGTAGAGCGTCGATTATCCGAAAGCCGGTCATCCGAAACGTCGGTTAACCGAAAGGAAACATGACGCCTTTTTCGGATATAAAGAATAAAAAAAGTATGTACAAATGAAATAGAAACGTTTAATAGAAATGACTCAGAGAGCGACGCAAGGGAACGTCATGATTTTGGCATTTTCCGTGTCTTCATCGATAGTATGTTATATTTAGAAGATGATTCATAGGTATTGACAGCGTTGCACATATGTACATATTTGCTTTCTTTCACAAGCTTTATGAATTTAAGTTAGTATCGCAGTTCCTAAATATAACAGCGTCGGTGGTGTTATCGTGCCGCGAAACGAACGCGCATTCGACGTCGACAGTTTTGTTTGGGCAATCTCTCATTAATTTCAGGATGGACACTCAAGTATTTATCGAGTGGTATGACGCTGTATTCATTCCAGAGGTTAAAAAACATCGGATAGAAACTGGAGGCACTGGAAATGTTTTATTAGTGATTGATAATTTTTTTGCCACCCAATGTTACCTCAGTCGTTCAACCTATGGACCAGGGGGTGATCGAAGCCTTCCAACGTTACAACAGAAAAGCGTTGCTTGGTAGTGTACTAATCGGCCAAGAGGAAGATAAAACAATTCTTGAAATCTACAAAGGTATTAACTTGAAGGATGCTGTTAACATGGCAGCAGAAGCGTGGGCTTATGTCAAAGCTTTTACTCTAAAGAAATCCTGGAATAAGCTTTGCCAGCAGTTGAATCCGGAGCTAGCCTTACATCTGAAGAACCAACGAATGAAAACTTTGTTTCAGAAATGGTTGAGTTGATGGAAGAGGTTTCATGATTTGAAAAATGTGACCAAGAAAACGTGCATGAATGGCTAGAATTTGACGAGGATGATCCTGGCTACGAATTGTTGATAGACGACGATATAATAGCACAGGTTCAAGTTCCTGAAGATGACGACGATGAAGACGAAACTAGTGATGACATCGTCTCAGCTGAAAAATGTCCGTCCAATGAAGAAGCCTTTAAATGATTTGAGACTGTTATTAAATGGTTGGGACACCAAGGCGAATGCGATTCTGTGCAGTCTTTAAAATGCCTAAGGGATTTGGCGGCAAAAAAGCGAGTCTAAAAACTTAAGCAAACAAATATGTTCGACTTTTTTTTTAGATTAGTTTTGTACTGTTAAAAAATGTTTAGACATATGTATTTATGTACCGTGTATGCAATTCCTACTTAAATGTGACTATTCATAATATGTACTGTACTCTAGTGTATCATTAAAAAGCATTACATACATAATATGTATTCCTAATCCAATGACATGTTTTATTACCCTACACTCAACAAAGAACTTGAATTTTGCAAATGTTCGTTTATCCGAAAAATCGATTATCCGAACACCCTCTGCACCAATTGTTTCGGATAATCGGCGCTCTACTGTACATAGAAGTTTCTGTAGCACACCAGGAGAAAAAACTACAATGGATGGGATTGAATTTAATGAAATGGAGTTATGGATGACCGTAAATATGTTTCCGAACACTAAGGCACTAGTGAGCATTACACTTAAGCCCAAACGATAGGATTGGAAAAAGTGCCGTGGGGATGCATTACTTTCCAGCAAACTTTCCAAAATTTTTTATGTACCTTAGCAGTTTGTCAGGAGAAACATAATGGAGCTCGTCCATTCTCAATATATTTGACCCAAAAATGTGCCATGTGAAAAAGATTTCCATTACTCACTATTATTTTCTTTTAATTTAGCAAAAAAGTTATTCAAAACTAAAATTTGATGATTAATTTTGCGTCATATTTAAAAAAATTCTGTTTCACCTACATATAAGCGAAGTAAACTATTCTAAACATTATTCAGCTGATGTCTTTAGTAAACCTTATGCGGCAAATTAAAGGTAATATTACGAATCAAAACAAATTTTTTTAGGAGTATTTGGACATTTTAGTAATTGGTATTCGGAATTCTGATGTTTATGGACTTAATTCAAAATCGAATGCAACTCCAAAGTCATGACGACAATTGGAGATTATGTACGGGAAATATGGATTTTAAAGATGTCGAAGGTATTGCGTGGCAATCCAATTTTCAAAATTTTCGATAATATCATGAAAATCGTGAAGTAGGTTGGAAAATTATCCAGGAAACTACATATATGGAATCATTTACAAAAAGCTGGTCTCAAAAAGAAACTCAATGCCTTGAGTATTGACTCAAATTAACCTTTTGGGCCAAATTAACGCCTCTCAGATATGATAACAACAGCCAAAAAATATGGTGGTCATATTGCGATGATTGTGAATTCCTTGAGATAAATTAACGGCCAAGATAGTTGTGCTGTATGTTTGATGAAATGGGAAGACAATCGTGCACTATGAATTGCTTTTGTCAAGACAAATACTCAATACTGACTTGTACCTTGAAGAACTGAATATATAGAAGAAGGCAGTCAACCAGAATTGACAGGAAGTGACAAATAGGAAGAGACAACGTTAGATAGCTCTTACATATTTGAGTATATATTTGCAGGAGAGGGAGAGGCGTTTATAACATTATGAAGAAAAAGTAAAATTTTCTCGATGGCTGAAAACTTATCTTAAGAGAAGCTGATTAAAATGAGGGGATCAAGTGTTTTCCAATACTCGTTTATATCTACTTTAGTTTAAAAATTACGAAGTTGCTGGTATTTTTCAAGATAGTATTTTAGGGAAATTCCTCTTTATAATTTTTATTAATGATATAAGTTCTTGTTTTGACAATTCGAAATTTCTGCTTTACGCTGATAATCTTAAAACTCACTCCACCATATCGAATGCAGAAGATTCAGTTTTACTGCAATCTGATGTAGACAGAGTTTGAGAAAAATCGTTTATATGATATCTGAATACTGAAAATGCGTTCAAAGAGTTTATTCAAGAAAAGCAAATCAACCATGTTTTGGGGTCTACATTGAAAACTGTAGAGCAAATTACATATATTGACAAAGACTACTTAATTCTGTAATTTACACATTTCTCAGATCCTTATACTCTCAAAACATTATATATATTGTAGCATTTGGTATGGCCACTTACATAAAAATAGTTGAAGTCTTGAATTTAGCATCGCTCCATAGTAGAAAGACATTTTTATGGTATTCATTTGTATTAATCCTCTGTTGGGCAACCCGGTCTTGCCAGAAGTTTTTCGACTTTGGACGTGAATTTATCATATTTCTATTATAGCTAACGAGTTGAGCTTCAGGCAGCTTCCCAAAATTTAATTTTCTCTCGATATATGGATATAACCTTTTAAAAAGGATACTCGAACAGGACGGAAAAAAGGATTTTAAAGGTTACACCTTCGGTTGGGCACCCGGGTCTGGCCAGAGCTATGTATTTACGTGCGTTTGTATGGGAATATGTGGCAAATGTGACAAACTCATGTAAATTTGTAAGTATCACAGGTGTATATTTTTAATTTCATACCTTTTTCATTGATTTTGGCTAACTACAAAAGCAAAAATAGTCGTATTTTGTTTGTGAAAAAAAAGGATTTTTCTTGTTCTTTATTTTGACTGATTTTGAATAAGGGTGAAGCAAAAAAGGTGATTACAACGAAATCTATGGTTAAATATGAAATGTTCTTTTTTATAGATCAGGTGGAAGGCAAGCAAAACTTATATAAGAGATTTTTGAGTGCTGTTAACATACTAGATTTTTGCATACCATGCAATAACAAGAATGATAGAAAGAAGATTGCGCCCATCAGAGCGTACGTGACGTCACGTTTGCTGAGTTGTGCAGTATTGCCAACCATTTGCTCTTCGCAATAAATTTAGTGCTTTTTTATACACAAAATGCAAAAATTTTTAAGTTTCGTGTTTGTTTCTTTTTTTTAATTTAAAGCTACCGAAACTTTAAGTTAAAAAACAAACTATATTATTAAACAAAAAAAAAGGTTAAAAAAGGTCACTCTGAGAAGATTTTAGTGCTAATGAAAACTTTTTTACTCTTATAAAATTTGATAATTTGATAATTTAAAGTGCAAATTTAATTTTTGGCTCCATTAAATCCATTAAATGCCCCTCTCTTAACTCTTCTTAAGATTGAAAACCTTTTTACACATTTTAAAAAGCCTTTGAATTTATTGAATGCGAATTAAAACCATAGAGGTGTAATCGTTTCTTCCGGTCATCAATCCTTAGTGAGACATAGGACATTAAGAGTTATATTCATTGTAAAAATAAACAAGAAAATACTAAAGAAACCATACTGACATTTTTACAAAAAGAGTTCCTTATCTAGTTACATAACTTCAAATATATATATATATATATATATATCGTTCCCTTAACAAAAGAGTCTCGCTTAACAAAAAAACCTCATAAATTAAATTGTACATAAGCATAACACATTTATTTAAAAAAAACGCACATTTTAAAGACAATTTGTCACGCATACAAAGTTCTTTAAGTGATTCAATAAACATTTGTTGGGTTATTTTCTTTGAATGGGCATTTTAGTGCGTTTTTATATCAAAAGCTAGGCAACACTGCAGTAGCGAGAGAGAGATTTGACTGCCGAATGCAGAAGAACACCAACAACACCTGCAATCGTGGGCAATGCCACCAGATGTTAAAAAAAAGTAAAGGTCAATAAAACTGAGTGAATTATTTAAATAATTATTAAAAAATGTATATTTTACAAAATTATAAACATGACATTTTAATTAGAACAGCTAGAAAAATGTCATGAAGAAAGAACTAAAACTCCGAGACTAAATAACAAAAAAAAATGCTAAATCAAGTTACGAAAATGGTAATCTGGCCATACTGGAGCTAAAATCACGTAACTAGTTGTCAAATTCGCTCAGCGCAAAGTAACGGGACCACGATAGGCGCCATCTCATTATTCTTTCCATCATGATGCAATAAAAACGAATTTTTTGACGAAGTTTTTCGCCTCCTTGTAGACAATGACGACAATCGTTCTTCGTTGTGAATGTATCGACTCCGGTTGGTTGGTTAACTACAATATTCCCAGAGACAGTATGATAATTTCTTTGCCAAACGAGTAGTGAATTGAGAAATAACGGCTGGATTATTCATACGATTGTCGATGTTTGCAAGGACTGATGTTTTCGACAAAGTCGTCAAAAAATTTCATTTCGCATCACTTTTTCTGAGCCCATGATGAATTTTCCAGAGCTACGATTGTAACTTTTAACTAACTATAAATATTTACTGAGTGCGTGAATTTCATTTCCACCAAAAACTTCTCCGCTCGAGTTTATTGTTTCCTAGTCCTTTTCGTCCATTTGTGAACATTTCCAACTGGGTGATACCTATTATGGCATATGAAGACGCAGAAGTATTGTGATAGCAGCGAGGTGTTGGCGCCATCGGTAATGTTGACACGCGTAAATATTATCGGTTAAACACTCAAAACCTCATAAATGTCCTTTCATGGTGCAAGCACGTTGCGGTCATGAAGCAGGCAGGAGGCTGCCACTTACTATCCTAGTGTACCAGCATAAGCAGCAAAGCAAGCGCCAACGCTAGTGTAACGGGTGACACTTAAGTGCAAGCGCATAGATGCACGTAAGCATGCATACAAACAAATATATTTCATGCATAATTCTAATACACTTATATGCATACGTACTTGTTGACATATGCAGTTATGCGCTTATGCACTAATACATACGCATATATTAAATTCACGGATAGCCGCAGCAGGCAAGGCATAAATTCATGCCGGTTTGCTTACGTTGGTTGCCATTTGAATACATTTTTATTCGTCTCCTCCGTAGCTGTAAATGCGCCCCTCAACCCAGGCGTACCCCACTGCTAACCCTACGCATACGTAGCTGCATACGTGCCCAAGTGCAATGCAAGTATTTCAGCGAGCTGGGCTGAATTGCGCCGGTCATGAAAACACTTCGGGGATATTTGGTAGAAACGCTCCACTGCGGGCAGGGAGGAGTTTGTGGAACACGTTTAGAAAGTATCAGAGCCAACAGCTGCTGCAGACAGATCGTAACGCTCTGCTAACCGCCTGAAGTTCAGAGTATGAACGAATGAACGAACGAACGAAATATGACAGGAATTTGTTGTGTAGTAAGTCAAGCGCAAGTGTGGCACGTCGCCGGGCGCAACGGCTACAACGGCACACGTAGCTTGCAGGCATGCATACGTGTGTATGTATGGGTGTATACATGAGCATACTTACAGGTTTACTCACACACTTCCACTTAAAAGTGAGCAGACAAAGCGCAGCAGTGTTGGCAACAATTCAAAGCGCGTAATTAGATTTTAGCCGCGTTGCGGTTAGATTGCCAAATGTCGCTGGCAACTGCAACAAAAGCAATAGAAAAAGCAGGAACAGCGGCTATATTTAGCAGGCAATGGCATCCAAAAGTCAGCAACATCTGGCAATAGCAGACCTGGCTGGCAACATCTGGCCGTCGACAGTCGAAAACCAAAAGGTGAAAAGCGCAAAGTGGCAGCAGCAGGTTAACCACAAATGCGTATGGAAAATCCGACAAGCGCTTAGCCGCAGTCACACGCACCAACACATACATGTATGCTCCAGCATACATATGGAAGACGAAACAACACTTACACATACCAACACATTGGGCAATTCAATTCAATTAAGCGACTGAAGCTTAATGCGATTTATAAGCGCCACTTGACGGCATTGCTGTTGCCAGCAACATTTAAATTCAAACAAATGAGCGCACAATATGAAATTACGTACACACTTATGAACAAGTACAACAGCTGTGGCGCATCCAACGAAAGCACGTTGGCTTACAACAATCAAAGTATCTGTAGTAGTCGCAACAGCAGAAACTGCGCACAGCTGTGGGTCTAGAAAGCAAAGATGGTAGTGCCGCGTTTTATTGCAACAAATGTGAGCGAAAAGTTCACGATACGTTAGTGTAGGCATAAGTATTCATGTATGCGTGTATGTGTGTGTGTGTTTGGTTGAGCTCCTCCTCCAACTTGTGGTATGCTTCTTGATGTAGCTCCACACGCGGAGAGACCTACTCTTTTACGCCAACTCTGAAGGGCAGACGGTTCTTTATGCGAAGGTTTTCCATGGCAGAAATACATTCAGAGGTTTGCCATGGCCTGTAGTGGGACGACCGCTTTTTTTCTTTAATTTGGTGTTTCGTGCCCACAGTAGGTTTCGAGTCCGGAACTAACACATTCAGCTAAGGCGACCGCCGTATATGCGTCATGCTTCCGAAGCAACAAGAGACTTTTTGGCAGCGAAAAAAAATATGAATTTTAGAACGGCCCAGAACGCCCTCAACCCAATCGAAAATGTATGGGAAAAACTTTCTCATTCGCCAAAGCCGAGAGTCAAGCCTTATCTTCATTCATAGAAGATTATGATAGGTTTTTGGTGGGACTAGGAAATGCTCGAAAATGATACCACGGTCAACAAGGAGCTCTAGATTGCCCAGACCAGGCAATTTTTGGCGGAACGGCATCAACAAATTGATCCAGAGGTGGGAAGAGGTTGATGTTGTTGTTGTTTTAACAGCAAAGGTAGCCCTGTCAGTGTGGATGTATCACCGGTCGTCTTCGTCTAGCTCATCTAGGGGTAGGCCCAGGAAACATGCTGTTTCGACAGGTGGGGTCCAGAGGGAGACGGGTTTTAGATGAGTCGATTTGAGGGACATGTGAAGAGGTGGTTAGTGTCATGCAGGGTACCTTCACATGCCGGACATGTGTTTGGTATGTCAGGGTCGATTCTGGATATGTAGGAGTTTAACCTGCTACAGTATCCAGAACGTAGTTGTGCCAGTGTTACACGAGTCTCACGGGGAAGCTGGAGCTCTTCATCTGCAATAGGTGGTGGTTGGACTCCGATTACGGCATTCACAGGACGGGAGTTCGTGAAGGTGGTGACGGTCTCCCGGTGGACGTCGTTCATTGACTGTCTAAATACTGTCCGGTCCAGTAGGTTGCGGTCAGTTTTGTCCTGGATTTCGTCAGCATAGTCTTAGAGGTGTCTCCTGACGTGCCTAGGAGACGGCTCAGGCTCAAGCAGGTGTCTGCAGGGGTGAAACCTGCGTAACATCCCAGCAGGAACTGCTTGCTGAGCAGTGTGTTGTGCTCCGCTACTGGGAGCAGTTGTGCCTCGTTATGTAGATGTTGAATGGGACACATCAGGAGGCACCCGGTCGCTGTCCAAATGGCGGTATTTTGACATGTCTGTAGCTTTGTCCACTGCGAATCACTAGTTCCAGGCGACCAGACAGGCGCAGCATAGTTTAGAACCGGCCGGCCAATTACCTTAAATGTCGAAAGCAACAGTTCTTTGTCTTTGCCCCAAGTGCTGCCGGCCAGCGATTTGAGGACATTGTTGCGATTTTGGACTTTAGTGGCAATTGCGGTTGTGTGCGCAGAGAGGAAGAGGTTGTAAACAACAACGGTGAATATGTAATTGATCAACTTATTGATATAATTATTTTTGTTTGTTTAAGTAAAAGTCTTTGGTAAAAACGCTACTAATTTATTCCCCGACCCAATACATAGGAGGGGTTTTAGATGTTTAAAACCTTTTGATATTTATCATACTCTCGAAAACTAACAAAGAAAAACTAATCTTCTATCAGCGTTTATAAATTATAGAATATTTTTAACAAAATCGTGTTCAGGAAAAAAATCACTGGTCATGATAATTTCGTAATTCCATTCAATATCATTTATCAATGATGGCTCTAGAAGTAAGCTAGGCCACCACATTTCGAGCAACACTAATCAACAAGCATCAACACTGGAAATTTCATGCTTTTTCCGGAAAATGAACCCAACGATATCGGCAGTAGTGAGGGCTACAATAAAATTAATCTCGATTTTTTGCTTTCTCACGTTTAAACCTAAGTGTGATATATTTTCCGTAAGATGGCACGATTTGGCATAGAGTACGTGAAACGATCACCTCGAAAAATCTGTAGCTTATTGAAAAGCAGAGTTCACACAATACGTAAGGCTTGGCATGACTCGAAAATAGTACCAAAGTAAACCGACCGGACGGCCTTAATGAGTCGAATTCGAAGCAGATCATGCTGGAAATCGCACTGTAAAGCAACCATTTAAATAACAAGTCATCTGCCAATAGAATTTGATAAAGGGGACTCAATTATAATATCTGAAATATATAATTTTTTTACGGAGCGAGAGAAGAGTTTACCTCTGCTAAATATCAAATATTTTACCAAATAATAAGGTTCTTATATTTGAAACAAAAAATATTTTGAGTAATTTCACGTAAATTATTCTTTTACTAAATTTTAAGCCGTTAAACTACTGATTTATTTATTATTTTCCTTTTTTCTCTGAAATGAAAAATGTTAAGCCTTTAAACTACTGATTTATTTATCATGTTTTATTTCTTCCCTGTTCCCTGTTGTTTCAAAAATACTATCCCCTTGTTATGCCACATAAAATAGTTGTTAAACATAATTTATACCTTAGATTTAAACAAGTCGTGATTTTATGACGGTTACCCTAAGAAGGAATAAATTTCGACCCCCCCAAGAAAGCTGACATAACCATGAGCTTTAACTTTAGTGGAGCCTGGTATTTAGAAAAAAGAACGCACTTCTGAATTCACTGATTTTATGGTGTTTTGATTGAAAAAGAAGCTGCATAGCTGAAAAAAGCACCCATTATAAATTCTCAAATACTTAGCTGCTTTTTCAGCAAAACGCTTTGAATGAACCAGGATATTGTTGCACGACAAAAGCTCACACATAGTCGGCTTGTACAAACGTGGCTGAGTCTTCACGCACTTCCTTGAGCGTAACAGAACGAAAAAAGGTAGGTGCGGCAAGACTTGCTTGACTTGTGCAGCGAGAAAATCATAATGAAAAGTTGCTCCCCAAGGTGGAAAGTTGTGAAGGGCAAGTTTTGCCATATGCAGTGACAAAAACAGGTATATTTTTTATCAAAATTTCAAATAACGCCAACGAAAACCAGCAAGCGCTGTATATTAAGCTACAAATTATTCAAATAAATAAGTCATCAATATCATTAGCGCTTCACCTTTTCGACTATCCGCAAATAGGGCGAGGTTATTAACCGATTTTGTTTATTTTCAATACCATTTGTGAAATAAAGTACGTTGGATAAAGAATAATACGAGTACTTAATTTGATTGAAATATGTAGTTTTTGCTATGTGCGATTAGAATACCCTTGGGCGCAAGTGCGTGAACTTAGTCAGAAAATCGTGACTTCTTTTCATTTTTCTTGAGTATTTATTCTTCAGTATCTATCTTTTCACCTTGTGTCTCTGCTTTATTAATCCTGAAAACACTTCTGACAAATCGTTTTTGATATGGTCGTTTCCTCAGTCGTGATAAAGCATCAATTGATTATAATTATCACATGATGAGATCAAATAAACAGATCATACGATAATATCACACGATGAGATCATATTATTATAACACATGATTATTTGAGATGATTATATCAAATGATTGTTACAGCTGGTTGTGGGTATCATATGATTTTATCTGACATTAGACCATTTGAGGGTATCATAGAATGCGATCTAGCGTGAATTCAAGACAATTTCAAAGGCTAAATTTTTATTATTTGAGCCAACCAAAAAAATTGCAGTTGAAGGTCATACATTCTTAGAGTGTCTTTCAAATTTTCACTATCAGTGAAGTAGTCAGAAACTCAGGCATCAGGATACATAAAATAGATTTAATAGTTAATTCAAATGTTTTTTTTTTTTGTTTCCACACCGGAATTAATGACAACTATTAAGCTGGTCGCCGCCGTTTTCGAACCGGTTGGTGCGTGACTACCATTCGGAATCCGGAGAAAACGTAGGTTCGAATCTTCGTGAAACACCAAAATGAAAAAAAAAATTTCCAAGCGGTTGTTGCTCGACAGGCAATGGCAAACCTCCGAATGTAAATATTTCTGCCATGAAAAAGTTGCTCATTAAAATATTTACCATTCAGAATCGGCCTACCGCTTTAGGTACCTGCATCTGTCGAACAACATCAAGATGCACCCCACAAATAGGAGGAGGAGGTCGGCCAAATATCTAAAAAGAGTGTAAGCGCCACTTATATATTGTAAATATACCAGCCACTTATATATAATACATATATATATTGTATGTACCAGCTTAATATATAGCAGCACAACATATAGTCATAGCGATTCAAAGCTTCGCGGTTACTTGCCAGATTGTTCGGCAATAATAAGTGGCCAGCAAGTCAAACTGTGTCAACCAGAACCATCGTTCAAAAACTAGATGTCCTTACGCCGCGCTATCTGAAGGCTCATATGTCATATACGTATATGTAGTACTAACCTGAAGAAAGGCTGTGAGCCTAGCGCGATACATATAAAGTCGTAAAAAATGAAGTATTAAGTTTGTTTTTAAATAATTTTTTTATTAAAAAAATTTAAAAAAATTATTTTTAATGATGGAAATCTTTATGTTGATGCTTACGCACTCCAAAGCTTTTGTGTTTGTCTACAGCAGCTATCCACGTCGCAAGTCTCAAATATCACATTGACCTACGATGCAAAAATTATAAATCTTTCGATAAGGTGATTAATTTTGTGCCACCTGTATTTGAGGATATCGAAACTTTAAACAAAAATTTTAAAAATGTTTGCTGAGTAAAAATGTATTATCCTTACCAATTTGTTTTGATTTCTGCTTCAGACACGTGCCACCAGTATAGTTTTTTATTACCGATAAGTAACAATTTGTAAGTTTTTACCGCTTTGGGCTTATGTTTGCTACGGAAATTTTTCAATAATTTTTTCATGTACATATAATGAGTGAACTGTTACGCCAAGATAACAACAAAAACGCATACTTTTAATTTTATATATGTAAATATTCAAAATATTTTATTCATCATCTAGAACACTGTACAACAAGCTGCCACAAAGTTTAACACAGAATTTCGTATTTTGCAAATTATAGAAATTTTTTTCATGAAACTTGGAGCAAATATTATATTATTCATGCACATAGAACGCTATGCACGAGGCGTGCATGTGCGAGGGGTTCTATGCGGCAGATAAAAGCGCGTAATTAATGAAATATTTTCGCCTTAAAACTTCTGATTGTCTTTTCAAAGTTTTTGGAATTTTTGTCGCATAACAGCTTCAAGTGAGGCAAACAGTGGCAGGTGAAGTGGTGGATGTGTATGTATGTAATTATATTTAAGTTATTACATAGATAGCAAATACATGTGAACATGGTTAGCGGTTTGTATAGGATGTGTAATATTTAAATAGTTAACAGAATGAAATACCTACTTATATGCGCCAGTAGATATATTTCTTGTTATAGTCAATATTTGAATACAGCAGTAGTGAGTGACGCATAGGAGTTGATATCATATTTAGCAGAGGAGCGGAGACGTGTGGATGTGCGAAAAGCATACAGATGCAGGGCCAAAAAAATGTGCATGCATTATTTCTTAAATTAATTTATAATTATGATATTACATTTTTTAAAAAAACGGAGGAGAAAACGGTATTTGACGATTTCTAAGCTAGCAAGCATAGAAATAAACTGTTTGAATGCATTGTAAAGAAAAAACATTTAATTTGCGGTTAATTCTTTGGTCTGCCAGAGAACAAGCAGTCTAAAGGAGCATCCCGCACAACCCACACTGTCGTAGTTGTCAAGCAACGAAGAAAACAAAAATAATCTATGAAAGGAGAGAATGTCAACCCTGGGCCAACCGCTGTTCAAAAATCTCGAACAGCTGTCTGGCTAAGATGTCAATAATCTGATAAGATTCCTGAACCGCACAGACTGGGCATAGTCTTGCTGTAAATAACTGTTAAACGAGTTGATAACAATGATGTGGCAACTAAATGGTGCTGTATAACCACAAAGGCAAAGAGCCGAAAGTGAGCCTCATCACCAAATATCACAAACTCAGAACATTTTTCGCTTGAAGACGTTTGCCTGTGTGAATGAATTTCCACAATTTATACATTTAATCGAAGGATAGCCATTGTAATAAGACATTGAGTAAAAGGGCGATATGACTTTAAAAATTAATGGTTACAAAACAATGGCTCATCACTACGAGAGCTTTAGAAAACACTTCATTGCGGGCAAGAATTTGGTGGTATTGCCTTAATTTCGACAGTCAGGAACCAGCAATACGCGAACGATTTGAAATAAAAATAAGAGACTATAAATTCTCTACTACAACTATTAATTTGTATTATTACTATTTCTTCTCATCTGCACTCGGCTCAAAATTATAAACGCACCACTATCTTTCTATGAAAATATAATGCATATGAGGACTACAACAAAAACCATACACAAACCTTTTACTTTTTAATCAAAAACTCCAGCATTTTTCTGGATACGTAGTTTTATAGCTCATTTAATTTTAGTTTAACAAAGTGCAACTCTCAAGTGACTGCTGGTAAGCTTTTTTCCACATAAACCAAATCTTAGCATGAGCCGAAATCATGAGGGTATGAATCAATAGTGGTTAGCCAAGTAATGCCCCCAGTAATATATATTATATTATTCTTATATATATGTATACACTTATAAACCTTACAGCGACTCCGATTGTTTGCATAAATATTGATAGCGATTAAAACTTCATGCGTGCATACCACGAATAACCAAAATCATTTTATAGACATTTACATATATTCAAAGTTGGGTACGTGACTCATTTTCAAACAATCAAATGCTCGAAGCATTTAACCCTCTAATGCGCAGGTGGGCTATAAGAGCTATATTCATTTCATTACCAGAATTTTTTTTCAGAATATAGCTGAAGTAAGCGATATTTTTTAATATTTACTGATTCAGAGGTGTAACCGGAATACATTTTTCACCTAAGTACGTCTACGAGGCAATTATCACTCTCCGAGTGTACTTAGATTCTGATATCTGATATCGTTTTTAGAAGGAATGAAGTACATCCGTTGGTTACCGGCGACTGTCAGTTGCTCACAGATTACTTCATCGGATATAAGCGACTGACTGCAATCGCATCTTCACGGTGTACAGCATTAATGGTTACTTCATCGGATACTGTACAGCAGTTATTTCATGGATTACTTCATCAGTCAGCTGAATTTGCTTCAGCATGGAAAAAGTTGTATAGGTCATTTTTATTATGAGGCGATTTAACACTGAGAACTCAGGGATTTATTGGGCCTTCTTCACGAATGCAGAGTATTTCCCTGTGCACAGCCTCAGCAATAAATTTTAGCATTTGTCCGACTTCATTGAGTGTTATTTCTTCCTCTTGTAAAATATGTATGTTTAGCCAGGTTATTAATAGGTTACTTCATAGGATGTTCATTATAGGCAGACAGGATTTTCGTGTTCTTTTTCACATAGAATACGTTTTATATGAAGATGTAGCGAATACTAGATTTAGATTCATTTTCTAAGGGTGGATAGAGTTACTACAACATAAAAAGTATTGAACGAACGTTTTTTCTACTTAGTATTTTGTTATAAAACTAGTATTTTGCTAACTGAAATTATTGTAGAAGAGCTCTTTTCAATAACAAAGGGAATATATAGAACCGCTCAAAAATAGAGAAAAATAATTATCCAGCTTACTACGATTCATTAGGCTACACGCGCACCGATAAAAGTCACGAAACAAAGTGATGCAAATATCTAAAATCTATCACAAGAATAAGTATTCTGCATTGAAAATCTAATGACTACTTTGTAGTTCCTCAGTAAAAACTTTCCTTTACTCTTAAAATATTTCCATTAATAAATTTTCTCTGCAGCCAAATTTTAATTTGGTTTATTTAACGCCATAAATTTAATTTGGATCCAGGAATGGCCTGCTTTTTCCGCTTCAGCTTCAACTTGTCGCCCCACGTGTTGGCTGCTCACCCGCATCTTTCGACTTCCTTGAGAGTTCCAGTTTTGGTTCGGTTAGGGTTGAGTGGCTGTCATTTGACACACTTAACGCTTAATAGTCCCACTGGGACCTCACAGGAGCTTGTCCCCAATACTTCTGAATCTTCTCTGTACCCACGTGTGGAGTTAGTGAATTTTGTTAATTTTGGCGACCCTATTTGAGAGATCTCTTCAATGATGTCAAGAAAGGCAAATATAAGCGTTGAAAGTCTCTTTTTGTACAGACTAATGGATGCACGGAGGAGGTGCTCCACGGTTTCCTCTTCTTCAGTATCTTGACAGCTTCGATAAAAGTCATTATGTTTTACCCGAAGTCTATTTGCATGTCTTTCAATTTGACAATGCCTTGGTAGTACGCCTATCGTGTTTCTCATATTCTCCTGTCTCCGAAGATTCAATAGCAATTTTGTGCGGTCGGGACTCCACTCTGGCCAAGTTTCCCTGCTAATTTGGCAAAAAGGTGATTACCTCCAACAAGCATCAGGAGCATTGATGCAGCGATTAACTGTTAATAATTTGCCCGTAGTTAAGGGAATCGGAAATCGTACCTTCCCACCGCAAGCTCATCTGCTTTACAATTACTTTCTATGTTTCTATGGCCTCGGACCCAGATCAGGTATATTTTAAAATATTGCGATACTTCGCATATTTGGGCATTCAACTACCGTTTTTGATGAGTGTTCTATTTACCCTAACGATTTCAGAGCTGCCTGACTATCCGAGTAGACATATACCTCCCTCGTAGTTAGGGGTATCTTTAAAATCACACAAATATTTTACATAAATTCGGGGCTCCCCGAAAGAAAAGTTAACATTTCTAAATTTTCCAACTCAAAATTATATTAGTGCATTTAGGGTTAAGCCGCAGCTAGCTCGAAAATTTAGTGAACGTTATAGAAACAAAAATATTGAGAATATAAAAGTTAGAACAAATTGTTTGGAAACTTCTCCGACATTAAATTAAGTGAAGCGCACAACACGCGCAACTTAAATAAATAATATGAAAATTCTTTAAAATACGCATAACTGTCGCGGCCGGAGATAGACCACTTACGCATGTATGTGTGCATATTTATTTTAACGATTACTGATCAAAAAGCCCAGCAGATAAGCAGGCGGGCGAGTAAGCCACATGTATGGCTTGCCATACTCATCTTACTGAAAACGTTGACAACAAATTTTTATTTTTCATATTTTATTAGCGGATTTACGCGCAATACTCTACAAAGCAATAACACCAGGCACATGCGGAGGATTAGTGATCGGCAAGGACATTGTGGTAGGACAACAGATTTGCTATGTAAGATTTGAGACATTCGATAAGTACTGTGGCATACTGAGCTGCGTTGACTGACGGGTTATTTGCAGAGTCACTGCTTGTGGAGAGCTTTTGTTTCAATAGAAAGAAAAAAAGCCAGACGAATTGCCGCAGGCTAATTCTGTTGTGAAAATGAAATGAAATCAAATGAAATAGAAGGGATAGAAGAAATACATGTCATGGCAGTCGCAAAAGTACAAGTAATAAATCTAAAGCTACTACAAATGGTACGCACAAGCAGATATGCTAAGGGGTGTTGTTTTAGAAGCAAAGAAGATTGGACGGAAATCAAATGCGGAAAAAGGATTTTAGTGTCCATGAAAGTGGCTGCATATGATTTCAGACATTTGACCGCCGCAATTGACGAGTGAATTGGAATAAGCTGAATGTCCTATATTCACACATTCTTCTCTACAGTCAGACTGTATTTCGGCAAAAAATGGTCGAGTGGTGGCTTTCAAGTATTCCTAATTCCTGGCTTACCGGCAGAGGCTTATCGACATATCTCTAGAGAAAATAATTTATAGAAGTCAAATCGCGCGAATGAGCTTACCAGATTTATTTTTTTTTATGTAATATACTTAATTCTGTTTGGAGTATTCACCGACAGAACGTTCGGTCACAGTTTAATAGGAAAGTGGAGCTCAGGTTGCATAGACTACATGACTCCGAAATTCAATTGGGAGAGAAGGTTTCGTACCTCAATTGAAGAGGAGGGATGGCACAAAGGCATGAAGTCTGGCCATAGGACTTTTCACATCTACATATAAAACCCTAAAACTTTAGATGGATGGATGCTAACAGGTCATAATCTATTGGCTGCACATGCGTATACAATAGGGATTCCTAACACGGACAAATGTAGGAAATGCAGAGAGCAACACTTTCCGTACGCTTGTCCGGCATTATTAAAAACGCGTTTAAAATTCCTGGGAGCTCCATTGCTTGAGGGTCTGGAGGACGTCTCAAAAGTGGATCTCCCAGCTCTGCTTAGATTCGCCAAAAGCGCTGAAAACCCACATGATGTCTACTTTCAGTATTCATAGATGTCGGTCTCCATCTGGTATCGCTAGCGACCAAAAGGTCTATGTGCCATACTCATGCCAGTCGCAAAGTACACTAGGCTATCCTAACCTAACCTAGTGCTGTATCAACAATAGCTTCCGAATTATTTTCCAAAACAAAATATAAAAAAAACTTTACTCGCGTGAGTATATTCATAATCAATTCGCTAGTTTAATTAGTCCCAAATCATTCGGGATGAATTTTCAAGCCAAACTAACCTGGAAATAATGAAGTGCACTATTCACTAGTAGTAACTCAACACGAATAAAGGAAATGAATAAAGGAATGAAAGAGGACGTCTCCCAAACATATTTTGCTGAAGACAAAGGTATATCAGAGGATCGGATTTATTCCACGGGGAGTTGCATGCAGTACTGAAGGTCCAAGAGCTGTTTTCTGCCACTCATAGTTAGGTGTTAACATTGGCTTGAACTAAGCTTTCTTACGTTCTTATTTTAACCCGTGTGAGGTTTTCAACTTTAGCAACCCTCAGTTAAATTATCTGCTTAAAGTTGTGTGAGGAGTTTTTGGTCTCAAATAGCCACACTCGGGTTTTTAACAGAGTAAATTTTTGAAATTCAGATAACCCCTTACCTCGCCTTTATTGACTTTGAGAAGGCATTTGATCTCCTTCAACCACATCACAAAATAAAATCTCAATATATTGATTTCCAATATAAAGTGGTGTGCTGGTGACCCAATCAAAACAGTCGCGAAAGGATGTACCCTATCGCCACTCCTGTTTCTAATCATGATTGATGGCATGCTGGTGTTCTTTGGAACCTAGGAGCATGGAAAGCTTGATAATGACTTTGCTTTGGATGACCTATGCTGACGGCATGGCTGAGTTAGCGCAACAAAGGGGGCACATGCAAGGCAAGCGAAATGATGTAACACATGCTGAACGTGTTGGGTTGCCGATTAATGTTGGTAAAAGTAAATCTATGTCCATTAATGATAATCGACCTGCGCTTTCATGCTGTGCGGTCAACCGATCGAAAATGTAAATAAATTTACCTACTTAGGATATTGAAAGTCAGGTCGTCTTTCGTTACACAAGCCTATGGTAACTCTAAGCAGTTGGCTTCCAGAACAAAGTTGAGTATTTGTAACTCAAATGTTAAGCCTGTACTATTTTATGGCTCCGAAATGTAGTCTCTAGTGGTCTCAAGCACAAAAAGAATTCAGATTTTTATAACACGCGAGCCATTCTGCATATCTGGTGGTCTAACAATTGGATGTGGAATGTCGACCTCCTTACTCGAAGTGGTCAAAGACCAATTGAAATTAAGATTCTCAAACGAAAATGAAAATGGATTGATAACACAGTCCGCAAACTAGCTACTAACATCTGCCAAATGTCGTTGGACTGGAATCCGCAAAGCCCTCAACCAAAAGGATCAAGTGAATCACTGAAAGTATTGCCCACCGCTGGCTACTACTTTTTCCCATCTTTCTGGTTGATTTCGTATACCGTCGCGGTACAACTATTCATCTTTTGAGGCTATCCACGGATCAAGTCAATTTTTGATGTCTTCATATGAATGGAACTGCTGGTCAGCTAGACCATGTGCCATCGATCAGAACAGGTGATAATCGGACGGCGCAATATCCGAAGAATATAGCGGGTGGAGTAGGATTTCCCATTTCGGTGTTTTCAGATAGGTTTTAACGGGTTTGGCATCGTGAGGCCTAGCGTTGTCATGCTGTAGAATCACTTTTTCAAGCCTCTCCGCGTATTGCGCAGTGCTCGGCTCAATCGCATCCATTGAAGAGCATACCGATTCTCAGTGATGGTTTTGCTTTTTTTTAACAGTTCATAATAAATAACACCAACTTGGTCCCATCAAATACATAGCATAACCTTCGCAGCGTGAATATTCGGCCGAGACGACGACGTAGAAGCATGACCAGGGTGTCCCCATGACTTTCTTTTCATTGCATTGCTGTAACGAATCCATTTTTCATCACTCGTCACGATGCGATGAAGAAAACACTTCCTTTTTTGCCGCTGGAGCAGTTGTTCACAGGCGAAAAAACGACATTCAACATCCCTTGGTTTTAACTCATAAGAAACCCCTGTTTCTGAATCATTCTCAAAGCATGCAATCGCTTGGAAATGGATTGGCGGGTAACTCTTAATACTGAAGCAAGCTCTTCTTGCGTTTGACACGGATCCTCATTGAGCAATGCCTCCAATTCAGCGTCTTCGAAGGTTTTTGTCCTTCCTTCACGCGGACGGTCATCAACATTAAAATCAGCGTCTTTGAAGCGACGGAACCAATCTCATCACGTTATTTCACTTAAAGCAGCATCTCCATAAACTCTTTGTAGCTCTCGATGCGCTTCAGCCGCCGTTTTTTTCGGATTAAAGAGGAAAATCAACATTTCCCGCAAATGACGATTATTCGGCACAAAATCAGACATTTTCGCTAAACCAAAAGTGTATGATACCAAAAGAAAATCACTAATGTGTCGAAGCAGTTTGTTTACCATATGTCTAAGCTTGGTTTATGACGTTTAGGTTATGTTAAAATCGACTAGCACACACTGCTGGCGTCACCTGTTGATAAACAGCGAGAACTTAGTTGCGCACGTAATAATAGCAATAATTGGCTTTTTCAACTACCTTTCATTATAGCTGGTTTGAGAACGAGTGAAAAATGTTCACTTAGGGAGCAGTTCGAGGGTTCAAATCTAATATAAAAATTGTATTCGAAGTGTTTATATGTCCATTATATTTGCTATAAAGTATTCACACTTCCACCGAAAATTCTGAAACTTTAATACTGCGCCAAAAAAAGAAAAAAAAATCAGACTCTCTGGACTAGTACTGCCTTCAGCAAAATTGGTCTGGAAAACAACTTCTTTCATAGTTAGCGTTTGTCCATGTTGAGCAACATTTTCGTGAAATTGCTGGACTTTGCTTTTAAATTTACTTTCCCAGAACAAATTGTCGTTAATTGAAATTTCACCGCCATTAAAAAAACACCCTTTGAAAGAAGGTGTTTCACAGAAGTCAAAGCAGATATTACCAGTAGCTGTTTTGGCGTGGTGTGTGACCGCACGACAAGTGGCTATAGTATTGGACAGACAAAAACTAAAAACAAAAAAATAAAAAGCAAACAAGAATATACTCGGTATGATTCTATCGAATCATGACATAAATTGGCAACTCCATACCAGTTTACTTACATGCATGTAATGTACACACGCAATCACAGACGCACATCCCTCGTTCACGAAAGCGGTTCAGCCATTCTACAGTTGTAGTACAGGGTAGTTAGTCTAGTATTTGCGATTTGAACTATCAATTTTATTGTGACTTTAACAAAAAATAAAAAATACCATCAGTAATATGTTAGAAATTTTGTTTATTTTAGTTTCTGTAGGGCCATATTGCACTGCAACCACTGATTTGGCTGATTGTGCTTGATCGCGAGTTTATAATTGGAGGCTTCCAATGAATTTAAGCACATCCTCAGACTTTTTTTCCTTATCGCCAGTGAATTTAGGGTTGCATTCCCTAGGTGTATGAGTCTTCATCTAGCAAGAGCCGCACAGTTGCAGAGAATTTGCCCAAGCGTTCCATCGTTCGGCTCTCAAAAACGGCATGTACTTGTTTCTACTAGTTCTAGTCTCCTGAAATGTTAATGAAGCCTACAATGTCTGGCATAATACCTAACGAGATTTTGTAGGTCCACCATATCAAGGTTAATGAGCCCACTTGCGACTTAGTGTATGATTAAATATTTATAAAATGTATTCATAAATACATGGTGGCACGAAATTAACCTTCCGCAGGGCACCTGGGTCTGGCTAGACTGGCTTTTTCGACTAAGGACGTGAATTTAACATATTTCTATTCAAGCTAACGGCTTGAGCTTCCAGATAGTTTCCTAAGAATTAATTTTCTATCGATTTATGGATACAATCTCTTAAAACAGAACCTCCAACCGGACGAAAAAGCGTCAGACCCGGGTGCCCGACCCAAGCTATTAAAAAAGGTGTCCAACGGAGGATTTTTTAATTTTTTTATGCTGATTTCAAAATCGAAGACAATTTTTTTTATGGTAAAGTATTCGACATATTTACAATTTATTGTTATTTAGCCAAAAAAATAAAAAATAAGTTTTGCTTAATCACAACGTTCACAACCCTCCTACCCTCAAGGGAAGAGTGAGAATGGGACGATGTAAGACAGGGCGAGTGTATCCATGTATACAAAGATGGCTCAAAGCTCGAGGACAGGGTGGACGGAGGTGTATACTCCAAGTATCTGGGAATCTCCTTCAGTCCCCGACTACTGTAGTATCCTTAAAGCTGAACTGATGGCAATAATGAAAGCCGCGACACTTGTACAGTATGATGCGATATTTGGAAATCGTTAGGTTAGGTTGGTTGATATGGTTGCCCAGGGAATGGGCACACTTGGACGAAGAAAGATTCGTCCTTTGTGATGCCATTATGGAGAGGTGAGGCGGGAAAGAAATTCCCATGGGATACAGGGAGAGGGCGGGGAGAGGTGGTACTGGGATGGTTAGGAGCGTGCGGATTACGAACGATGACTATGTTTGCGTCGACCGCTTAATGCTGCTGATGAAATTCATCAGATTTTTAATGTCAGCGCCAGCTATATCAGCAGGCGTGGCAAAGATGAAGAAGCCAAGATGCATAGATCTTAGCCTCGCCAGAGCAGGGCATCTAAGGAGAAGGTGTTGAGATGATTCCACCTCATCCTCCATACATCCAGCGCAAAAAGGACTCGAGGTGATTCCAAGTCTCACAGCATGCATTCCTCGCGCAGTGTGGCCTGTGAGAGAACCCACGAGATTAGAGAGCTGATATTTTGTCAGCCTCAGAAGCTCGCCCGAGCGCCTCCGGTCCACTCGTGGCCAGAAGGATTTCGCGACCTTACACGTTTGTGTACTTGCCCAGCGCTCACTGAGTTGGTGCGATGCCCATCTTTCCAGAAGCAGACCGCAGGTAGTCAGGGGGATCCCAATTCTCTCCCTTCGCGGGGAAATCACTTCGCATGTGCCTTGTCTGGCCAGCTCATCTGCCTCACAGTTTCCAGCAATGTCGCTGTGAGCAGGAACCCAGATGAGGCTGAGATTAAAGAATTCGGACGCAGTCGACAGCGAGGTCAAGCATTCCTTGACCAATTCCGAATACACCGTCATAGACCCGAGGGCCCTTATTGCCGCTTGGCTGTCGGAGTAAATATTTACTTTCTTGACCGTTAATACGCATTTGAGCAGCCAATATTTGGAAATGACATCTACATCTTCACTGACAGCCAGGCGGCGATAAAATCCCTCACAAAACAGTTGACAACCTCCAAGATGGCCATGAAATGCCGCACATGTCTTAACGAGATGGCTGAGTCATTTTCCTTAAGGATAATATGGATTCCTCGCCATCGCAATATTGAGGGTAACTGCAGAGCCGATGAACTAGCGAGACTCGGCACCAAGTTGACCGATGAGTACATAGATAATAACATAGGCATACACTTACAAATATGTGAGCTACTTATCCTTGAAGAAATTGTAAGGAAAGCAAACGAAAGATGGCTTAGTGAAACAACTTGCAAAATCGCACGTAAACTGTGGGCGACTCTCAATGCTAAACGCACAGAATCTTTGCTAAGCCAAATTAAGCACCGCCTTAGCACACTGATTTCAGTCATAACGGAACATTGTCTGTAGAAGTTGTCTTGAGGAAGAAGAGAAAAGTTTACACCTTCTGTGCCATTGCCCTGCTTATCCAGACGGAGACTTGCTTTGCAGACAATTTTTTAACTAATTGGAAGATCTCAGTTCTGCACAACTAGGTGGTATTCTAAAATTGTTGAAAAACACACACAGGTTTTAGGAGAACTAGGGAAAGCTCCCCACGCGGCATCACAATGGGCTATAAGCCTGAGTGTGTCCCAAAGGACAACCGCTTCAACCTAACCTAACCTAATCTTTGCTTAATCAGGCATATCTTAGGAACTAGTTGGGCAGTCTTCATGCAATTATAGCAGATAAAACCAGTTGATAAAATACTTTTCAATTAAGCTAATAGTTTCAGAGAAATTGATTATTGCTGTAAAATTTTTTTTTGTATGAAAAAATTAATTAAATTGTAATTTTAACAGAGAAAAAAAAACAATAACGAATTAAATTTTTATTTTTCCTTATTCACTCCACTCGGGAGCATAGGGCCTCGACAAGGCTCAGTCTTGCGTGGGTTTCGATAAACTATTTTGATTTCTGACAGGGTTGGTGATTAGCCTGCCGCTACGAACGAATTAAATAGCGACGGTAAATTTTATAGCTTTGCTCTTTCTATTTAGCCATCGCTTGGTGCTTTTTTACATGCATACATTGAGATCTCACGACTATACACCGAATGACGGCATTAGTGACTTTAATATAGAGGGAAAAAATAACAAAACAATCTCATGTTTTATTTTGATGTGTTGTTTAATTGTTTAATTTTTTCACAAAAAGGAAATCAAATGAATAAAGAATTTCTTTTTGGGGATTTTCGATCAGCAAAAAAAAAAAAGAATAAAATAAAACTTAGAAATTAATTTCATTTTCTTCTAGGAAAAATTACGCTTTTTCGATTGAAAATAAAACTAAAATTTTTTTTCTTTTTGAAAAATGTAAAATTCAATAGATGAACGATTATTTTACATTGAAAAAGTAATCATTATCTAAGAGGAAAAAGGACTATTCGAAAAGTTCGTTTTATTGTTGTTCAAACAAATTTTACACGATATATGATTATAGGGTGTTTCAAAACACGTGCCTAAATGTTGTGTAAAAAAAAACATGGAAAAATTAAGCTTCTTTCAAGTTTTACTATTTTTATTTATTTACAAAATATGACCCTAAATAATTATATGTGAGAAATTACATCATTTAAATGTCCTCCATGTGCACGTCTACAGGCTTTCATACGGGAATTCAAATTTTCAAGGAATCGCTACATTATCGCATTGAGCTAAAAGATCTCAACCCGAATGTTACCTTTCAGCTCTGGAAACATTGTTGGCTTATTTACATTGGCTTAGGTTTCAAAAATCTTTAGTATGATGTGCCAGTCTTTTCTCTATCCTCGACAGTTTCTTTTTCACCAACCTTTGAATTGCCGACTCATTCGTGCGATTATTTCTACCGAAACAATTCGAATTTGGCAAAATGTTGTTTCTAAAGATAAAACATTTTCATAATAAATTTCAATAATTTTAACATGTTGTTTTACTTTGTAAAATTGTATATAAGTCGACCTGACAAACGTCAAAGATGACATAAAATGGTGCCGCCTAGGAATTATTTACTACTAAAGTCTAGGCGTCACTTTTGAAAGACTTTTTTTTTTGTACTATAGAATAAGCAAAGATTTATTATTATTTTTGATTGCAAATACTTTGAATAATAATTAAATTTTAATTTTTTTATAGAACTCATAATGATTAAGGTTCTCACACGAAGAGGATCGAAAGAATGCGCCGTACAATTCCCTGTTTTGCACTTCAGGCGCTTAACTTTTCAAAACCTTTACTAGCTTATAGATGACACCGTTGAAGATTTATGCGCTTAAAAATAGAGACACTGTTCACTCATTTATTTTTGTGCGATTTTGTTGTCCACTTAGGCAAACATTCCTTAATTTTTCCAAGAGAGTATTTTACTTCCAATCTCTTTTTTATCTAAAATCCAATGAAGGCGCTTTGCTCTTATACTATTTTTTGTAAAAGTTCATTAGGGATACATATTTCGCCAAACATTCAGAGACGACTCAAAAGTTGAATTATTATTGAATATTATTCCAAAAATATTCAAGCGTCTTTTATCTATAGCTGATTTAAATTCGGCTGCGTTGGCTGGGCCATAACATGCGAATGGATGCAAAACTCTGAAAGTATTCGATGCCCAACTGGTGGTTGCAGAGGAAGAGGAACGTCTTCTCTGTGTTGCAAAGATCAGGTGGAGAAGGGTTTGGCATTACGTGGTGTGTCCAACTGGCGCCGGTTAGTAAGAGAAAGAAACGCTTGGCGCGCTTTGTTAAACTTCGCCAAAATCGCGTAAGCGGTTATCGCGCCAACCAAGAAGAAGAAAAGATTTAAACTGAATTCCAAAGCGGAAGGCCATAGTAGCCAGTGAGTTGCTTAAAAGTGCCAAAGAGTTTTCCAATAACAGGTGTTATTTTGAATGCCGCGCTATTTCGGTAGATGTCACTTTTGAAGCTGTAATTTTTTGATATTTGACAAATAGAAACTACGCCATTAATAACAATGCATTGAAATTATTAAAATTCACTATAAAAATGGTGAAAATTTAGCAGAGACGCTTGGTAAATCTCGAACATTTTTGGGCCATCGTGAAGCACCTTGTCGGACCGCAATACAGAAATTGGTGAAAAATTCGAGCTGCTGGCGCAAATTAGTGACATGAAGCATAAAACCTGTGCACGTCGCTCAAGGACAGCCCAAAATATTGCTGTTGTAGCCGAGAGGGTTGAAGAAAGTCCATTCCCATTGTCCATTCCTCGTCGTTTTTTGGAATTCGGCATTCCACAAACGCCATTACACCGTATTTTGCATAAAGATTTGGGTCTTAAGACTTATAAAGTCCAGTTAACACATGAACTCAAGCCGGCCGATCATCAATAACGTCGGGTCTTTGCTGATTGGGTCGTTGAAATGCATGAAAATGATCCGGAATTCCATTGAAAAATCATCTTGAGTGGTGAGGCCCATTTCCACCTCGGTGGCTTCGTCAACAAGCAAAATTGTCGGATCTGGGTATCAGAAAATCCAAGAGTTATTGTTGAAAAGCCTCTCTATCCTCAACGTGTGACTGTTTGGCGCGGTTTGTGGTCCGGTGGAGTCATTGGACCTTACTTTTTCGAAAATGAAGCTGGATCAACTGTTACGGTGAATGGATTGCGCTATCGAGAGATGATTAACAATTTTTTATGGCCGGAATTGGATTGTATTGATCTGGACAACGTTTATTTTCAACAAACCATTGATCTTTGATCAAAATAACACCTCTTATTGGAAAACCCTTTATAAGTGGAATAATTATTTACAACGACTACTCCAATACTCAGTAAATCAATAAAAATAATTAAATTCCAAGCGGTAGTTGCATCACCCTGTATTATTTTCACAAGTTATATATTGCATTTAGTATTCATATAGAGAAACACTGCTGTTGCTCAGCATGCAACTTGCTCGAACTCAATTAAGTTAAAAATGGTTTCAATGTGAGTTTTTATGCATTCCAATTTTACATTTACAAACACATACGTATATTTACTTGTAGATAGGTATATATTCACACAAGTTGCACACAAATCTAGACATTCATGCAAATTAAAGAATTGAACAGAAAATATTTCGTTTTTATTTATTTTTCATTTACATTTGGTTTGTAATTGAATTGGCAACGTACTTTTACTAAACTTAAATCAATCTGAATATTTTCGATTGTTTTGTGGCGCCACAGTTTATGTTATACATTTTGTTTTTAATTCTAAATATATATTTTTTTTTTTAATTTTTGATTCTTAGAACACAAATAGTTTTGGTAGAGTTACAATTGAAAGTATCAGTAAAAATTTGTGGCTTAAACTCAGTAGGTCGGCAAGTGAATTGAACGAATAATTACTTGAAATGAAAGCATGATTTACTCCTCTAAATTGTTTTAAGAAAAAAACAGTAAAATTAAAGATAAAAGAAAAGCAATTTAACTGATTTGCATTGATCAAAATGTACTTCTGCGATGGAAAAATTGTGTAAAATTTAAAATATGCGGACTCAATCATTCGGAGATCCTTTTTTTATTGTTGTGCTATAGTACAGCAACAGTAGATAAGTGTGTTTGTGCGTGATTATCATTGACTATTGTAGACATGAAACATGCAATTATAGAAACAAGTTTGTTTTTTTTTAGTTGGAAGAAACAAAAGTATTCATTATTTTTTTATAATTTTGGTTTTCTATGTGTCAAACTCTTTATCCTCTTCAAATGTATTGACTGGTTAGAGATTGCAAATTTCAAATTTCAGTTGTTGTTTATACAAGGTGGCGCAAAATTAATCATCCAATTTTGGTTCTGAATAGCATTTTTACTAAATATTGTAATAAAAATTGGTTTTGAGTGATGGAGATCCTTATTTTCACATTTACGCGCTCCATCGCTTGTCTGTTTGCATACTACAGCTGCATAAATCTTCCGATATGGTGATTAATTTTGGGCCAGCTTGATGAGCACACGTAGGATTATTAGAAAACAATCAAACTTGGGTACGTACTACAAGCATATTAGATCTCATCAATACTCGTTTCTCATAACGGTATACCATATTTGCCTATACTAAGAGAAAATCCGCAAAGAAACCGCTTTACACTCGCTCGTCGGGTCGATGAAAAAAAGTTTATCAAACAAAAAGTTTACTTTGGTTGTTTTCCTAGACGTAAAAGGCGACCTCTACAATATAAATGCAAAAGCAGGGTTTTCCAAAAACAGGTGTTACTGGTGAATAGATGGCGCTATCGAGAGATGATTAACGATTTTTATGGCCGGAATTGGATGTTATTGATTTGGACAACGATTATTTTCAACAAGACATAGCTACGTGCCACACAAGTAACGAAATCATTCCGGACCGTGTTATCTCTCGAAGAGGTGATCACAATTGGCCACCGAGATCTTGTGATTTAACACCTTGTGACTTTTTTTTGGGAGGCCACGTGAAAAAGAAGGTCTACGACAACAGCCCAGGGTCGATTCAAGACCTCAAAGATGGAATTCGTGAGGATATCGAGGACATAGGGCAGCCATTTTGCAATTCGGTTATGGAAAATTTCATGAAAAAGATATGGTCCTGTAAGCATGGTCATGGTGGTCATTTGCTTGATGTTATTTTCTACTATTAACTGCCTACCTTCCTCTTTATCATGAAATAAAAATCTGATCATTTATAGTAAAAAATATAATTTTTCTTTGAATATCAAAATAACACCTCTTATTAGAAAACCCTATATATGCTTTAGAAGATTTAGGAGTTGAACCACACGTTGTTGCCCTGATAGAAGCTATGCTCGTCATAAAAAAGGTAACGGCTAAATTAGGCAGCACCACCATAAATAGAAGTCCTCTCCCCTTTTTTTTGAATTTTGGCTGTCACTGGAAACTCCAATCTGTTTCCCGCTTCATCTCCTCTCGATTAGCCATTCGACTACTTTCAGGATGGCACAAACTTCCGCTTGGAAAACTGTTGTCATTTTCTCCATAGCATAGTGATACTTATTACTATCGTTTAAGTACCAGCCGGCTCCAGACCCTATTTCATTCTTGGTGTATTCTGTTTAGTGTAAAATATTATACCACAGTTCATCAATGGGAATATTATTCAAAACCATTTTTTCTTCACGTTTATTTATTACTATTGTTAATTGTCATGATTTTAGAGACTCTTCAATTATGAACGATATCTGGCCTTTCTGAAAAACCCGCCTTTCCACGCATACAGATGTCAATTGTATTTACTTATTTTTTTTAAATTTCAACCAGAGCTTGATAATTTCGGAAGTTCGAAAGCAAAAATTTACTCTGGTTTATTCAAATAAGTTCTATTTGTAGAGTGAGTACAAATACTTAAATTTGTTTTTGAAAAAGTTTCCCTTTGAACCTTTAAAGCCCTTCAATAATTAAGTTGATGAAGAAATTAAGAACTGAGTAGGCAGTATTACTATATAAAATCTATAGTTTGAGGAAAATGTGAAATTTTTTCTCAATAATTTTTATCGTCGCATGGCGTTACTACCACAAATACACTCTTATTAACAACGCACGCAATGCAAAAAGCGTAGCAGCGAAATATGGAAGCATATTTTTTTACTTTTATTGAAAAACGTGTGATTAATAATACATTTTTGTTTAATAATTTAAAAGCATTTATTGTTATTTTGTTTTTAATTTTTATAGAAAACATATATATTTTAAATTTATATAAATTTATATTTTTAAAAGCAAACACTACTGGTTCACCCAGACAATTTTTTCTTGGTGCAAAACTACAATGAAACTCATGCCAATTTTTTTTATTATGCTAAGCTGCAAACTAGGAATTTAAATGTAAATTCGATTCTTTTGGTTATGTAGAAAAAAATTGTGCTTAAAACCTAAAAGGCAATAAACAACTCATCATTAATGAATAAATCCAATTTAGTTTCTAAGTAGCACTGATCCATTTCATATAAATATTGAATTAAAAATGCAATAGTTTTAATTTTTTCTTTTTCCCAATATTAAATTTAGTGTTCGCTCCAAATTGATTTTATAAATTAAAATAAGTTTTCGTGAAATTTTATTAAATTAAGCGATCTTTTTATTCCTCTGTGTAATGCGGAGTTTTTCTGATATTTATACAGAACAGAAGCAAATACAGCAGCATAAACAAAAAATGCACTGTTCGTGTAAATTTTCAACTGTTTTTATTACATTCATATTTAAAATTGAATGTGCATATATGCATTAGTAAATATGTATGTATGTATGTATGAGTGTACGCCCGTGGATGAAGTATGACAGGTAAGTTACGCATACGCCTAGTGGTGCTTATAAAGCATTTTTTTCATAGCATACAAATTCAAACTCTCAGAAGTAGTCCTTAAAATTACTCATGCTTCTTTCTTGGCTTTTTCTTATTATAGTTGGCTGATGTTTTGTGAATTTGTTTAGACAAAATCTCACGGGCGATCGAGCGAACTAGATATACCAAACATCAATAGGTGCTTTATCTGTTCTTCAAGCCATTTTTTCACAACAAGCGAGATAATTTCAAACTCAACAATTTGGAAAATATTTGTTAAAACCAAAGGTGACAAATGGAACCCAGCATGACGGTACACCAACTCACATTTCAATTGACGGCATTTCGCTCTAAATTTCACAAGTAGATGGTTAAGAAGGGGCGAATTTATATAGTGACCTGCAAGGTCGCTTAGTCTAAACATTATTTTTTTGGATTATTTATTTATTTATTAAAATCTTAGAATTTAATAGAATTTTAGAAGTAGTTATATTTTAAGGCCAGTAGGCATTAAGGAGAGCGCAAATAAACTAGTTATAATAAATATTCTAAAAATGCATATAATTTTTTTCGTCTATTTATACCTATGAAATGAGACTTTCAGCTATTAGTCCATAAATGTCGCTAAGAGTATCTTTAAACCTTCCCAAATGTCTGGTGTTTTTCATCTGTCATCTGTCAACAATATTCAGTTGATTGTTTGTTACATTTCATACAACAATGCATTTTTGTCGCTCTTAAAAATGTCGAATTTCGTGCCTTCAAACTACGATTTGTGGACATCGTGAAACCACTTGTGAAATGCTGCTCTCCCAGTTCAAAAGGAAGTCTTTTTTGCATCGAATCGTTACGGGTGATGAAAAGTGGGTGCATTTGTCCAATCCCAAGCGAAAACGATCATATGGCCAAGCCAAAAACAACGGCCAAAATAAATCACTTCGGCCGCAAGGCAATGCTGTGTGTTTTCTGGGATCAGCGTGGTATGATTTGGTACGAGCTATTAAAATCAGGTGAAACAGTTGACGGTGCACGCTACCAACGACAATTGGCCGATTTGAACAGCGCTATACACCAAAAACGCCCAGAATATGCCGATCGGCGTCACAAAGTAATTTTTCTTGATGACAATGCACTGGCACATCGAACAAGAGCGACCCGAGAATCGGTGTAGCCGCACGATTGGGAACCGCTGGTGCATGCGTCTTACTCACCACACTTGGCGCCTTCCGATTATCATTTGTTTGTATCGTGGGCCCCGCACTTTCCGAAAAGCGCTTCAATTCTCACGAAGAAGCCAAAAATGGCTCGATGATTGGTTTGTGGCCAAAGACGGCCAATTTTTTTTGGCGCCAAATTGCCTGAGAGATGGGAAAAATGTGTCGCTAGCGATGGCTATTATTTTGAAGATTAAATTTTTAACCAACTTTTGTTAATAAACGTTTGAAATTGAAAAAAGTCTCATTTCATAGGTATATAAGTTTAGTCTATGAAAATACAAGTTTTTTACAGACTATAAGCAAATAAAAAGTTTATAACTTAAAGCACTAAAAATTACAAATTATAAAAATTTACGAAAATACAAGATTTAAAATAAGAATTCACAGTTTTAGCAAATTTATATTATGCTAAAGAACATAAAAAAATCTATCTTAACAATTTAGGGACTTTATTAAACTCAACCAAGGCTCTAATAGTAGCAGCGTTTCAAGCATAAGGAGATTTTGAGGACCAACATAGAAAAATTCCGAACTACGAAGAGCTTTGGTCAGAATGTTGAAGGAAGTCCTCTCAAGAAGCAGCGAACACGTAACAGCACCGCGGACCAATTGAAAAATGAGAGGCAAAGATAAGATTATTCTTCTTTTCCGCAATGATTTTAAGTTGATTAACTTGATAAGCATCGCGCTTCATAGTTGGGCATAGAATAAAAAAAACGTAAATTAAGCAATGCGAAACGTAAGAATACTTCCTGGATTCGTTCAATTCTAACAGCAAATATAATACGGAGACCAAAAGAAGTATGCATATTCAAGTTTGGAGCGTTCAAACGCCGCATATAAAAGCTTCAGCGTATAAATGTCGAATAAATCGGAGCATAATACCCAACATTGGCAGGCATGGCGTATGAATTAGTAATAATAAAATGTATATGACCAACAAAAGTTATGTGGTATGTGTCTTGTTGTTGTTCTATAAATAAAGGGGCCTACAGTTTTAAGCCTACTCCAAAAAGCAAATGGTTTTTATGAGGAGCTTTTTCATGGCAGAAATACTGTCGGAGGTTTGCCAATTCTATTATTCTATTCTATCATTCGACGTTCATGCACGGAGATTCGAACATACGCACTTCCGAATGATAGTCACGCACCAAACAGTTTGACTAAGGCGGCCGTCACAACAAAACATTGTCTGGAATTGAAAAGTAGTAGTCTTTAAAAATCAAACAAATAACCTTGAACAGCTACGCCTAATCAGAAATGCCAAAAACGCCAAAAAATCTCAGACACTGAAGGGGTTTTAGATGTGGTTTGAAAAAGCCTTCAGACAAAAGTGTCTCACCTTCTTGAAAATAGAAGGAGGCCATTTAGAGCATCTTATATAGCTCTATTTTTTATTTCTGTTATAGTTTTTGTACTTAATCGTCATTCTGCAAAAGTTCCAACTCTGGTGTGCAATACTTTATATAGCTGGTTGATAATTGATTGTATTTTTTTGTTTATTTATTTATGTTTTTTTTTTGTTGACACCTATTTTCTATTTACTTTTTTTGTCACAAATTCAATCATTATTTCGATAATGCACTAATTCTACTAAATTCTGACAATGAAAATAGTACAAAATACTATTCGTTACAAATCTTTTTTTATTATTCCGGGTCTTACAGCTCAAGAGAGCACCAATGACTTGACAAAAGATTGAAAACAATAAAATATCGCAAATAACTTTTTGGTCATCACTTTGCATGAGAATGATAAGAAAACATTTTTTTATACTCGGCTGGTGTTCCTTTTTTACTGCAAAATAATAATAATAGTTTTATTTTTCATTAACTGAATAAATGAAACCTAACTCAGTATATTTTGCATACTCCCATAATAAAATTTCAAAGTAAGGCCTGAAAAGCTGGCTGAGTTTGAGTGAATCCCCAACACACCTACCCCTCCATATCTTTTTAAATGTTATCTTTCAGCCTTAAGTTAATGGGCAATACTGCCGAAATGCTTGCAAAAATATCCGACCATCCACAATTTCATTGCATTCCATTCCAAATCCAATTTTTGCGCGCTAGAGTGGTGCTACTCCTTTGGTGAAATATGTAAATAGTTTCGAAATGAATGTAGGTATACGAGTACCTTTAAAATTACCAAAAATACGAAATAAGTATTTCATTGCTTTGTCACTTTAAAAAGTGTGGCACGACCTACTGAGCCAGCACAAGAATCTGGCTTTCCCACAATTCACTTTAAGTGATGTATCAAATTAACTTTCCTAACCTAACCTTCGGCATTACTGAATTAAGAATCCTTCACTTCGCACCCAAATAAATATAATGGAAGAAAATATTAATGACATTTATTAGACATAAAAGGCCGTTTAATGCCAGCAGCAAATTTCTACCACCGAAGTTAATTAGCTGAATGAAATTACTTTAGCGCAAATACTACAAGCGGTCTCTAGGTAGCATCCCCTCTCGCTCTCTCTCTCTCTCTCTTTCTCGTTTTGCCTCTCTAACTATTGGATATGTTTGCTTAGAAGTACGTACTGAGGTGTGATTTTATTTATAGGAAATCTTACTAAGGAGCTACATAAATTCAACCTAATTAAACGCACACTTTTAAAAAGCCTGCAGAACGAAAGCGAGGAAGATGTGCTGGTGTTTCAGATATGTATTACAAGAAACACTATAATACCATGCATATACATAAATTCATGTAAAAGTATTGCTGCTGCTTATATTCGTATTTACCTGAACAAAGGAACTCAATGAAATGCTGCAACTCTTTGTGTTAACAAAAGGATAAAATCAGCAATGTTACACAACTTTAATAAACACCAAAGGTCATTATGGATTTAGTACTTTAGTATTGCAAACCAAAAAAAAATATAGCCACATTTACCCCGTAGTTGAAAGGACTTGCACAGGACTAGTGGAGAACTCACACTTTAGGTAGACGTACTGGTTCTCACCGTAATCACACGCATTGGTCTCAACTCTGACAATATGCTGCAATTTTTTGGAATACGCACTGAATTGGTTCAATTTTATATACAGATGTGTATTAGGTTTGAAAAACTATAATCTATTGGAGGAAAAGTTGGAAAAGGTAAACCAAAAATGTTACTTATTCAAGGAGTTGGAAGGTTATTTTTGACGTGATAACGTCTTATAATTCGATTTAGCCGGCTCCACGCACGAAAAAATGTGTCGTTATCTTGCTCATGCGTCGTTACCTTGCTTGAACTGCAAGCGAGAGCGCGGAACGCACGACAAAGAGCACAACGTTCGGCAACGTTCGACATCTGTCGATCATATATATGTATGTATAAGCGCATATGTATATACAGGCATATTCTGCAAATCGTTTTCGGGCAATATTTTCGCATTTTCCGTTTTCAAATCGTTTGACATGTCCTGTAAATCGTTCCGTTTTCGTTTTTTTTCGAACATCAGCAAATCATTTTGTCACCCTGTTCTGGAAATCAAAATCGTTAAAATTTTCCAATTAAATTTTCGGCAACTTAAACGTTAAACGTCGGCATTTTTATAAACTGTTTGTTGAAATAAATTTATCAAAATATGAGTATTTACTCAAAATAACTGCATTTATATATGTAAATAAAAGTTTTTATTTAAAACTTATTCAAAAACGTTTAGGGGAAATAACTAGAACTCCAAGCAAGAGCTAATTGTAGTCGAGTTTATGGAATCTCATCCAGATTTGGCGAAGAATTTTTCGAAGGGCGACAGAGTTGGTGTTGAGGAAAAGTGGAAAGAGCTAATGACGCTGCTAAATGCAGAAGGGCCGGCCCAAAAAGATGTTAATGGATGGAAAAAAGTAAGTATTTAGTCAAATATTAAAATAAATATTTTTGAGTTGTCTTTTTTCAAGATATGGTCTGATTGAATGAAGGGGTGCATTCGGAAAAACAGGAGGTGGGCAACAGGAGGTGGACCCTTTAATAAGAATGTACTGACGAGCAACGAAGAATGTGTTGCAAGAACTTGTGGAATTTTTACAGCCGTTGAGGGCATAAACCATTCTAGAAGCTGTGGGACAGAAGAAAATAATAGCGCTATCGAATCTGAGGAAGAACGTCCCCAAACAAGTAGGGAAGCGGTGGCTACCCCGAGAGCTGCAAAAAGGCCACGAGTGTAAACGCAGGACAGCCTTCAGACGTGTATGGCAACGCAATCTACTTGTATGGAGGTAATATCCACCACTTTAGATAACATTTGCGAAAACCAACACAAGATTGCAAAATCGCAGGAAGATGAAAAGGAAGAGATTCGACGACTTTGTCGTACTGTTGAGAAACAAAATGAATTGCTGGCAGAGCAAAATCGCTTGAAGACTCAAAGTATAGAGCAAAAGCAAAGACATTACCTCAAAATGGAGCAGTTGCAACATGAAACAGTTAAAATTAAAATGCTTGAGATAGAGACTAAAAAATAAATATGAAAGAATCTTATTGAACTGTTATGTATATATTTACTTTTAATATGAATAAATTTTATGTTTCATAATATTAAATTTCTAGCAATAGAGTCTCTTATATTTCTGCCAACACTATATAAACTACTGTTTTCCTCATTTTCAGCAATTTCCACATCAATTGGATTGTTTCCTAATACGGTTTCTGTTTCAATGTCATCTATTTGATTACTCCTACATATGTTATGTAGTGCGCAACAAACATTTATTATCTTCACTACCTTTCGCTGTTTCGGCTGTTTCGAACTTAAATTTGAATTTAAATGAAATCGGACGAATTACAGAACACCCAAAACAAAATCGTACAAATTGCCATTTCGGATCCGAATTGAAATCGCGCGATTTTCAGAACATGCCTGATAAATTCACATACTTGTATTTGCATATGCCTTCTTCCTGTGTGCATGGTAATGAGCCATTTCACTGTTGAGGATAGGACGATGATAGGAAAAATAAAAAATGAAAGGGAGTGTTTCGAGTGTAAAGTGTCTTGAAAAAGTAAAATCAATGATGTTGGCTCTTAGTGTTGTTTACTTATTAACGTCTGATGCACAATCGAAATTGAAGATATCTTTCATGAATTTGATAAATGTTTCGTCATTTTTCACGTTTGTGTAAATGTAACTTGACCTATTCCATTGCAATTCCATTTACCTGCTCCTCTATATCCATACAAAATATCTATCAAACAAATAAAATTAAAATTTTGTTTTGAAAATTGCAACCATTCCATAAATATTTTCTTATGACGTTGTCACGTTAAACTATCGTCAGTAAACCGACTTTACAGACAGCCTCTTTTTATTTGGGCAGTGTCAACCTTCATTTACTTAGAAGTACTAGTGACTCAATGCAACAATAGCTATTAAATTTCAGTGAAATCTGTTAAATCATAAGAATTCCTGCTATCGATAAATAAAGACAAGTCAATTGGGGGAAAAAAATAAACTATGAAAAAAAATTTTGATTTTTTCCATGGTGCCAAATATTCAGTTGTGAATCTTCGAAAGGTAAATAATTTTTATTTTACTACATTATTATTACTATTATTTTCAATAATTAATGTGCTGCATTTTAGTTAGGAGGAAACAATGGTGAACTCACCAAAACAGGGTAGTAACAAATGTTTGTTCGGGCGCTTTCAGTTTCCTTGTGATCACAACGGCTGCATCAGAAGCTCTATTTCACAGCATGTCCATTCATCTGGCTTGCACGTCCGTCACCAGTGTTAATTTCAAATATATGACAATTAAGAGGAAGCTCCAAGTGAATGAAAGGGCCCTAACACGAGAAATTCTACCAGTGACTTCTGTAGACAATTCCTTGTTTGCTGTTTGGGGAATTATATTATAAATGAGGGTTAACTAGAAGCTGATGCGTAAACCACTCAATGATTCAGCTCACACTGCACTGATTTTTCGAAGAATTTCGTTAAAATTCAACAGACAACGTTTTGTAATCAACGTACATCCTTGACTTACCGGTGTGTGACTTCGAGTTATTCCCTAAAAATGAAATGTCGCTTTACAAAAATGGACCACAAATATTTTTCGAGGAATGGAAAAGCCATCGAGAAGTAGTTGCTTGAAGGACATAAATAGATTTTCAACACTACACAAAGGTTTTTGAATTTATGCGCTATTTCACTTTAGCTTGTGGTCCGATTCCTAAGATCAGAAATTCCATTTTTTAGCTACAGCTGACGTAATAATATATATACAAGGCAGTGGCAGTCTTCTTGTGCTGCTACTTTGGTGACGAAATTTATTTATTTACTTATTGTTTTAATCAATCTATGAAGCAATATTTCTTGCAACCTAGTTAATGTATTATTAAGACTGCAGTATGAACCAAAAAGGCAGTTTCATCCTTTCATCAATACTTCAACTTGCTCTTCACTGCACAGTGGCAGATTTGAAGAAAATAGCGGCATAAACTCAAAAAAAAAATTTTAGCATTGCTATTAAATTAATATTATTTTCAATAAATTTTAATTATTCATGCAGCCCCGGCCTTCTGGCAGCTCTGCAAAAGCAGCTGTTTGTGGCACGTGGCTTTTGTGTTGATTTTGCTCAAAAGCTTGTTTAACTTTTAATGCTCCATAATTCGCTTAATAAAATAGCTAGAGGTATTGCTAAATATGGAAAACATAGTTCAAGGTATGTTGATCATTAGGTTAATGTCAAAGAATTTGTACTTGTGTGTTTTGTCTTTCGTTTCGTTTGTTATTGTTGGTATTGTTTGTAGAAGAAACCTAACCTCAACGTTCTGTGATTTGTGGACTAAATGTTACCTGCTTCTCGTTGCTACTTGGAAGTAAGAATGCAATTATTTTCCGTAAAATGTTCTTAAGATGACGCCAATAATTTTGCTTGCGCTTTTTTGCGCTTTTTTTAAATATTTGCTGATATTGCAGACAAGGTAGAGTTCAGTCACAAGGAGTTGCTTCAAATTTGGATTGATAATGGGCGCACAAGTAAAGCGCTTTCTGAGTGGGTGTTTGAAAAGATTAATGAAAATCTTAAGGCAGCTAATAAACTTGAAATAAACAAAAAAATTTCGAACTTTGTCGCTTATATATGCAAGTACATGCCAAAATGCCAAAGAAAAATAGAAAAATTCAAAGAGAAACACCAACAGTTCCTTGATTCAAAAATGACAATACATATTGAAAGAGCTGCTGTGAAAGAGTGTTCCGTTGGTCGTCCACGGCTGACTTACGATGAAGGCAGTAGTCGTTTAAAACGAAAGATACCTTCAGATATCGCGACTAGTCAAGGGCACAATACAGCAATGCTTTTTCATGCAGCTACCATATGCGCCAAAAAATCAAAATGTAATGAATGTACTGACTGTATTGATTGTTCTTTAAAAGAAAATATTATCAATGTCAAGAGGAAAAGCGATTGCAATCAAAAACCAGTTCAGATGACTGCAGTTAAGCATTAGCATTTTTACTTGAAAATTCTTTCTCCAAAAAGCAGTATAACGCCATTCGAGCCATAAACCAGAAGCATGGTTGCGACATATTCCCATGCTACGACAACGTTTTTAAAGCTAAATCTGAATGTAGACCCGTCGGAATACAAGCAACAGAAACTTCAGCACAAGTTTCGTTACAAAATATGCTGAACCATACTGCAAAAAGAATAATTATTTTTCAAAAAGAAGTTTTTGCTCAATTTGAAAGCATAACCGATGTGAAGTTAATCGTCACCTATGGCTTTGATGGATCGACTGGACACAGTTTATACAAGCAACAATTTGAAGAAAAGGTGCAGGACACGCTTGACCAATCTCTATTTGTCACATCAATAATCCCTATAAAGTTATTAGATTCTTTGGGGAGAGTTCTATGGATGAATTCTAAAACTCAATCAGTGCGATTTTGTAGACCACTGAAAATCGAATTCATTAAAAAGAGCAAAGAACATATTTTAGCAGAAAACAATAGATTGAAGGACGAAATTGAAAACTTGAAACCGTACTTATTCAATAATTGGTCTGGGAGAACTGTCTCTGTTTCGTTTGATCTAAATATGACACTTATCGATGGAAAAGTTTTAAATGCTTTAACAGGAACGAACTCGACCCAATCATGTCCAATATGTGGTGCTACTCCTAAAACCATTTTGATGACCACGGATACAAATGCTGAAGTATTTAAGCCACAGCCTTTTGCTCTGCAATATGGTGTAAGCCCATTACACGCATGGATAAGGTTTCTTGAATTTGCTCTGCATATTTCGTATGGGATAGGAATAAATAAGTGGCAAATCAGAGATCCAAATGATAAGGCTTTTATGGCATCTCGAAAAAAAAATATTCAAGAAAAGCTATGGAAACAAATGGGACTACACGTAGATAGACCAAAACAAAACGGAAGCGGCAATACAAATGATGGGAATACTGCTAGAAGGGCTTTTTCAAATGTTCACTTATTCTCATCTATTTTGAACTTTGATGAGGATATTCTTGAATGCTTTGGGACACTTTTGATTGCAATCTCCTGTGAATATGAAATATGTCCACAAAAGTTCCAGAATTTCTGTACGAAAGCTTCAGACTTATACATGGCAAAATATCCTTGGTATCCAATGTCGCCGACGGTTCACAAAATATTGGTTCATGGATCCCAAATTATTGCTGCTTCTTCAGTTCCAGTTGGATGCTTAGGAGAAAATGCTTCGGAGAGCCGAAACAGGTTTTACAAATGGGATAGACTGTCGCATTCTCGAAAAAACAGTCGCATTAATAATTTAGTAGATGTGTTTCACCGAGCAATTGATTCATCAGATCCCCTACTTTCAAGTAAATATTTTTTGGATAAATACAATAACCACAATTATAAAAAATTGCCGTCAAAAGTACTCGAACTTCTCGCTAAACCCAGTGTGAAAACTGACGACGAAAATCTCGCCTTAGTAGATATCGAATATGAATCAGATTCAGATTCGGATTATAAACCCTTAGATGCATATTCATATGACCTCGAAGCAGAAGAGTATTAAATAAAAGCGATATTTTAAGTAAAAAATTAAATTTTTTTTACATGAGTTATATGGGCGGTATGAGTGGGCGTGGCCTGATACGTTTGAAACTTTTTCCAATTTTTCTATATATAAATACAATCACGTGTACCAAATTTCAAGTCCTTACGGACAGTATTTTAATTTATGCCGCTATTTTCTTCAAATCTGCCACTGTGCACTGCTAAAAACGTAGTAAACTCATAACTCTACAGCTGCCACTCGCATGTTTCACAAGAGCGATTTTGTGCCTTTACTTTCCCGCTTTAACAGTTTCAAAGAGCACAGCGACACTACAAACGCAAGGTCACCAACACCAACTGGTACACTTTGCAGCTCTTTGACACTAGTTCGGATATAGTCAGGGTGTACATACATAGTATTCCAGTAATACTTTTTTGAGACTTTATATGTGTATGCAAACTAATTACATGTAAGTGTGTGTGCCTGTGTAGTCATATGCTTATTTAACCATTTTACTGTTCTCTATCTGCTATCCTAACTTACACTCGAGCAGCTTGACTGCTTCAGTTTGTGTGTGCAGCTAAAAGCATAGTTAGGTTGGTATGCAAATAACCGAAAGGAGAACAGACAATATACAGTATCTGTTCAATAAATTAATAACCCCTCTAATGGTACAAAATTTACTGATATGAGTGGGCCTCTAGAGGTCAGTTTGAAAGCAGAATCTAACAGACCTGATGCGACAAAGCCACTTGCTGAAGTACCGCTCCCCCTGTTGTAGTAAAAAGAATATTTTTACAGGCGTTTGCATGAAAATCATAATTATGTTGAGATAATTTTTAGCTATAAATGCCACCTTGAGGATATTAAGAATATTATAAACTATTGGGTTGGCAACTATGTAATTGCGGATTTCAGTCATAGATGGCTTCAGTTGAATTTTTAGGTTTGCAGACGTAGTATAAATATAAAACCTATTTTGTTATTTGATAGCTGGCAGTTCAGCTGTCAATCAGTAAAAGAAGTTTTTTGATCGGCGGCGTAGTTTTCGTTTGGCGTTCGTTGAAAAATGGAAAATCAAAAGGAACATTTTCGTCATATTTTGCTTTTTTATTTCCGCAAAGGGAAAACCGCATCGCAAGCTCATAAAAAGTTATATTCTGTTTATGGTGGCGAGGCCTTAAAAGAACGGCTGTGTCAAAATGGGTTTGCCAAATTTCGTTCCGGTGATTTTTCAATCGAAGATGGAAAACGCTCTGGTCGCCCAGTTGAAGTTGATGGCGCTCTACTCACAGCGATAATCGATTCGGATCGTCCCAGTACAACACGTGAGACTGCAGAAAAGCTTCATGTACCACATACTATACATGCCTTGAAAGTCACTTAAAACAACTTGGTTATGTTCAAAAACTTGGGTTTCTCACGAAGGGAAAGAATCGCTTTTAACGCAACGCATTAGCAGCTGCGATTTGCTAAAGAAACGTAACGAAAATGATCCATTTTCAAAACGACTTATAAATGGCGATGAAAAATGGGTTGTTTACAACAATATCAAGTGGAAGAGATCGTGGAGCAGGTCAGGTGAACTAACTCAAACAACATCAAAAACTGATATTCATCAAAAGAAGTATTTGTTATCAGTTTGGAGGGATTACAAAGGAATTGTCTACTTCGAACTCTACCCCCCAACCGAACGCTCAATTCTGATGTCAAAATTGAACAACTAACGAAATACACAATGCAGTCGAAGAAATGCTGCCCGAATTGATAAATCGAAAAAGTATTGTATTCCATCATGACAATGCCTGGCTACACACATCTTTAGCCACTCGGCAAAAATTATTGGAGCTTGATTGGGATGTTTTGTCACATTCACTGTCAAGCTATGACACTGCGCATCTACTTAGTCTTCCTATAAATTCTGTGACAAATTTTACAATGTATATGGCGAGAATAAATTCGCAGAAAAAAGTGAAAGCCTTCCGTCGCTCAACTGGTCATCTTTAGAAAACGCGCTTGAAGAAAATTTGTCTCGCCAGATGCAAACAGCTTCTTCGATGGCACACGGTCAACGAAGCTGAAAATATTCTTTCCTCAGACGGAACAGTTTTCGCTGTTGAACAAGTTTTTAATAAGCAAAACAACAAAATCTATGGTAAGAATTCTAAAGACGCAAAAAATGGCGTTGCCAGGGTTCAGCGTGGCCATCATCCAGCCTCCGTAAAGGTTTGGTGGGAAATGTCTTGTAAAGGCGTTGATCTCTTTATTTCTACATAAAAGGGGTTAAGACCGGGACAAAAGTGGACCAGAAGGAGAAAAAGTGCCTTAAAAGGAAGGGGTGAAGCAATTGAGCAGTACTATCTTGAATGGAGAGCCTTGGGTCTTCGAACAAGATTCCGCTCCAGCCCATAAGGAAAAAACCACCCAGCAGCGGCTAAGCCGGGTTTTATAGTTTCATAGGTTTCACAGAAGATTGACCGACTGGAAGTCCAGATCTGAATCCATTGAACTACAGTTTGTGGTTGGAGTTGGAGCACATCGATTGTCGAAGACCTCACACAAATTTGGAGAATCTCAAACAATCTTTGGTTCGAGCAGCGACGTCAATATCCATGGAAACCGTGTCGTGACCATTTCTAATGAAATTTTTTTTTTTTTTTATATTTACATGATTCGATAAAACTAACCTCATTAAAAAAAGTATTGTAATTTCATATCTACAATGGATTTAACTTGTAACAGGAGTTATGGTGGCACTAAAGAGAATTTTTCCGAAAATTCTGCCTAAAAAATTTGAAATTTGGAAGTACATTTTTTAATTTTTTTAAATTTAGAGAAACGTGAAAAAGTGTGAAATTACGAATTGCATGGTTTTTGTTGAGGTATATAAACAAACTTTGCCATGCTTTTATTTTAGGCACCCCTGTATAAGCATAGGGCGAGGAAAATAGCAAGGCATATGACCATAAAA